>NC_132879.1:56564593-56600838 GCF_030463535.1 Salminus brasiliensis | reverse complement strand
TCTTTTTTTATTCTAGGCTTTTTTGCTCATGGGCTCCCCCTACAGTAGTGGAGTAATGACTCCGAAGCATCTCCAGGAGCAGGAACCGGCTTCACGCCTTCATATGGGTTTCAGTGGGACACTAAATCTTTCCATTCGGAGCATGATGGCCCACTGTTTGCTCTGTATTTAAGGATACTTCTGTAGCAGTCTGTGTGTTCTGTGAAGTGAATTCACACAGTCTGGGTGTTTACAGTGAAGTGCTGGAAGGTTAGGTGGCTAGGTTATTATATGCTTCCGAAAATATGAGCTACTGTGGAAAAGCAAGCTGTGCGAGTTGCGTGTTTGCTTTTTTGGTGTATATATAGTCAGCAGGGTTACGCTAATGTTTACCTGCTAGGTATAGGAAAGAATGACATACTGGCACATTCAGCATCATAGACATGATGATTTAGATGTATCCTTTATACTTCACTTTATTATAAGGAAAAAAAAGTATTGGGACACCTGCTCATTCATTGCTTCTTCTGAAATCAAGGGTATCAATGAGAACTGCTGTGAGGATTAGATTGCAGTTAGTGAGGTCAGGATGCTGGATGATCATCACCCCAACTCATCCCAAAAATACTGGATGGAGCTCCACCACCATCCATCATTCCAGAGAACACAGTTCTTCCACTGCTCCACAGCTCAATGATAGTGGGGGGCTTTATACATACACCCCTCTATAGCCCACGCCTGGGGTTAGGCAGCAGCATGGTGACACGTTTAGGCTCACGTTTCAGTAAAACACTGATATTAGAATAAACACTAATAATAACACTCCTACAGAAAGTGCTGGAGGTTCTCCATCACTGAGTTCATCATTAGAACATCTCCAAAGTTCTCCTCTCTCATGGAGTCTAGTATTATTTGGAGTTCTCCTCAGATCAACACCTGGTTTGGTGGTAAATCAGGGCTTAATGATGGTAAATCAGGTGAGCTGCTGCTGCTGCTGCTGATGATGATGGAGTTGATTGAACACATCCTCCACGCTGTGCTGGCTGGACTGGGGGGCGTCCAGGAGAACCCTGGAGGAACCGAGCTCTGTTCTTCAGACTAGCTCACCGACAAGATCTCACTACTTTCTTTCTTCAGAATGAGAAGCTCTTGTTTCTTCTTTTTACTGGATTTATGTTCACCTGCATCACATATACACACACATATACACACACATATACACACACACACACACACACACACACACATATACGTCCACTCTTCTCCCCTTTCACAGTAGCACGTACACACACCCCCACAAACAGAAGGCCCTTACACTCCTACACAAAGACACACAGTTCACAATGTTGTACGGAAAAAAATAGAGACATGTTTCAATTACTGGCTCAGTGTGTATTGGGGTGGTGGTGGAGGTGGTGGTGGGGGGCTGGGGGGCATAAACAGGGCAGCTTTGGTTACATGCAGGACGCCCCAGCTCGCTGAATAGGCCCATAGATCTATTAACCACACCATGGAGACAGGCAGTCTGCTGCACCGCTAACGGCATGTGTGTAAGTGAGTGGGTGGGTGTGTGTGTGGGGGGAGAGGGGGTGTGTAAACACTGCTGTGTGGATGTGTGAACGTGCAGGGCTTGTGTGTGTGTGTGTGTGTGTGTGTGTGTGTGTGGAGGATCCCCTGTGCTTTCTGCGTCAGAGCCACAGCCTGGATGGAAAATTGAAAGGAGAGAAATTCCTGTTTGGTAACAGAAGGGTTCTGTGACCCCGAGACTGCACACCTCCTCTACTGTCGGCCCTCACAACTGTAGGGTTCTGTGTGTGTGTGTGGGGGTGTGTGTGTGTGTGTGTGTGTGTGTGTGTGTACGTTATTCAGTATTTAGTAAGGAGTATATACTGGCATAGTATGCAGTCTACAGTCTGTGCAGTCTACACTGCTGCAGTAGATGGTAGATGGTGGTTACAGCATCAGTGCATTGCTGTGAGGGTTTGATTGCATTCAGCAACATTCAGTGAGCTCATCTTCACAACTTCACAACTCATCCTAAAAGTACTGGATGGAGCCCCACCGTCCATCATTCCAGAGAACACAGACAGCTCAATGCTGGGGGGCTTTATATACACCCCTCTAGCCCAGCATGGCGCCAATAGGTCCATCAATGCTTATGTGCTCCAGAGGGTCCTATTCTATTGGCAGTACTACTTTTCTACAGGGACTAGACACACAAGCTGTGTGTGTGTGTGTGTGTGTGTGTGTGTGTGTGCATTTGCAAGGGGTGTCCACAAACATTTGGACATGTAGTGTAAATCAGGACAAATTAGTCCAACTCTAGAGTGTGTGTACAGTGTGTGTGTGTGTGTGTGTGTGTGTGTGTGTGTGTGTGTGTGTGTGTGTGACCAAACACAAAGGCTACAATTCACCAGCATGTGCTCCCCAGGCTGGCAGAGACACATAGCCGTATGGATTTAATTAGCCTAATTATCCTAATTATTGAGGCTATATGACAGGAGAGCACTGGGGGCGCTCCTCTCTCACTCGCGCTCTCGCGCTCTCGCGCTCGTCTCGTGCCTCCATTGATTTCCGAGGCCCTGCCATCAGCAGGCAGCGTAAAGCCTCCACTCCAGCACGCGGGGGGGTTGGGGGGAGTTGGTGGTTATACGTGTGTGTACGGAGCTGCTGTCTAAGTGACAGGTGACACCCTCCACCTGTCTGCGGTGGGCTAATGGGGGCATGCGGAGGAGTGTGTCGCGTGCTTTTTAGCCCCCCCAGAGGGTAAAGGATGATGGAGCAGCCCTCAGTGACTCACATCCCCCCACTGCACCACCTCTTCTATCTGCCACACTAATTGCCCCTGCTCAGCTGAGCAGCAGGGAGGATGGGGGGGAGGGGGGCCATCTGTTCTACCTCCTGACCAACAGTTTCAACCCTGCTTTTCTTCACGGCTCTTCATCCCACACACACACACACACACACACACCTACACACTGTCATACACATGCTGTCTAACCCTGACGTACACTCATCAGGCATACTTACACACTCATATCACACTTCTGATAAAAACTGTTTTAATTATTAAAAACTATTAATTACTATTATTATAAACTATGAATCAGCATCTCTACATTATTTTAAACAGCTGCTATTATCAAATCCTCATCATTCATAACTCATTTTCTACAGCACTTGAAAATATCGTCTGGGGTTTGGCATTGTGGGAATATTTAAGGCTAAATGGGGCAAAAACTTGTCTAAAATGACCTAAAATTTAATTTAAAAGCTTAATAAAATATTAAACAAATATTTATTTTAATCTACAAACACTTTTCACATGCAAACGTCTTGTAGCATTTGACACTTTGCAATTGACACTTTTGCTGTTCTACGCCTGACCTCAAGAGCGCCCCCTAGAGGTTGAAAGTTCCGTTCTGCAATGCCTCCAATTGATGAAGATTTACCTTCAATTAAGTAGAGGTGGGCGGAGATCTTACAAGCATCCACGCTTCCACTGGTCGCCTTTTGATTGGCTCCTTTTTGCCATGCCCATTCCTCACTAAGCCCCGCCTCTGCACGCTCATTATCCACCCCCCTAAGGTGCAAAGGATGGGAAACCTGCTCATATTGATGGTGGATGTCCTCTTTATGACAATGAAGCATGCTTAGAAGGAAGCCCCGGGTCCCAAGCTCCACCATCTGCCCACCCGGAGAGACCACGGCCAGTTGTGCTCTCTTTGACTCCGGCTGCTGATGGCAAAGCAACATGGCTTGAGGTTCCAATTTATGATCTCTGGGCCGTAGTGGAAGTGCACTAGACGGCTGAGCCACTTGGAGCCTTTAACCTGGCCCTTGGTCGGGCGGGATGAAGTGACGCCTTCGTCCGAATGTGGGTGGAGCTTAAGATAAAACCCAGCTACGGCTGGATGGAGTTAGGCCAGTTTTGGTTCAGAGTAGGTTCAAATGCTCTACAGACGGCAACACGTGGCCCAGAGGTCGAATGCCAGGACAAATCTTGGATCAGTTATTATTATTCTGTCCAGAATAATGAACAGGGGCACTGCAGGGACTGAGGGGACAATTCTAAGGGCCAATTATTATTGACTGAATTATTATGAATAGATAAATACAGTACAATTTGTACTGCACTGTATGTTTTAAATATTAAATACGAATATTCTATGGTCTACAAATGTTTTGACTAGTCACTAGTTTTCAATATTTGAATCCATCATTATATGTTACTATTGCATATTGTTGCTGTCATGCAAAAACCTTGTATCTCCATTTTTATGGTAATTTTTCCGTTTTCTTCATAATCCGATTCTCACCGTTGTTCTTTATAGTGTATTAGAATTCCATGATAAATGGACCAATATAAATGCTCCAAAATGACCTGGAGGAAAATCTTTTTAGATTGACTTCTATTGAAAGTTCAGAAGGTTTTTTCTTCCTCCTGTAAAAACCCCTTTTTTTTGTTGGAGGACAGCGACAATTTACTGTACAAACACCAAAGCTGGACGCATGATTACATAAGAAGTGATTTTAGACATTTGAACGCTACTGTATTCACAGATCCATGCACACTCACACTCAATCCCACACACACAAACACACACATATATGCACAATAGGTTGGCAACAAGTGTCTGCCTCCATTGTGCATTGCTGCCATTGTTCCCGACTCAATCAGGCCTGTAAATGACAGCACAACACTGAGGCGCCTCCATTTGTCCTTTCCTCATCTTGACACAAGTGAAAAGCATCACCTAGAGGCTCCAGAGGCGTAAAAGAACCCCTTAAGGTCAGAGAAGAACAGCTGGTACAATTCAGTCTGAACTACACTACATTGACAAAAGTATTGGGACACCTGTTCGTTCATTCATTATTTCTTCTGAAATCAAGGGAATTAAAAAGAGTTTCTCCTGCTTCTGTTGGAGTAACTGCCTCTACTGTCCAGAGGAGATCTGATTTTGATCTGAGGGGAATTGCTGTGAGGATTTGATTGCGTTCACCTTTAAGTGTTAAATCATTCCTTTACAAAATTCTCCAGCTTTCCACACTTTCCTCAGGACCTTCTAAACATTAGTTCAATTAGTTCAATTAGTGGCAGATAAAATGGGCGGTCCAGTGTGGGGGGGGTATGGGGGTGAGTCACTGAGGGCTGCTCCATCATCCTTTCACCTCCAGGGTGGCTAAAAAGCATACAACACACTCCTCCACATGCCCCCATTAGCCCACCGCAGACAAGTAGGCCTTCTTTCAGCTTGTCAGCAGCCTTGGAAGTGGAAACCACTGCACACCCCTCCTCTATCTGCAGTAGCTTGGCAGATGGTGGCATTATCCACTATCTATACACATCTGGGGTCGACATCTTAGGCAGCGAGTGAACGGTCAGTTCTTGAAGGCGATGTTGGTGTTAAAAGCAGGAAAAATGGGCAAGAGCCAAATGACGTGACACCTAAATCACGTGAGCATCTCCAAAACATCAGGCAGGTCCTGTGGAGCCCATTCTATCAGCTCCACTTCCCATACAGGAGCACTGTGTAGTTCTGTAGGCCCAGACTGTCTCCATCTGTTCCTCTGCAGACTCCGTCCTCCTTTCACCCTGTTCTTCAAGGCTCAGGACCCCACAGGTTGTATTTTTTGGGTGGTGTGTCATTCTCAGCACTGCACTGTTAAATGTATAAGGTCCTTGAGGGACCTTTGGAGCCTCCAAAGGAGTGGTTAGAGTGGTGGTCCACATTAAATCCCAGAGACAAACTGAAGCATTTCTTCATTCATCCTCAGAACATTGAAGCCTCAGACCACCAGCTACCGTACACTGCCTCTCTCCAGCACGGCGAGTGTCTTTCAAACCCAACGCCTCCTAAGCGCGAGTGCTGGCGAGGCATCAGTGTGAGACGGATCACGGCAGTCTCTCTCCCCCGCTGCGCCTCCTTCTCCGCGGCCATCTGATGGGTTCCAGACGCGGGTGGGCTCGCAGTGCCAAGGAATGCCATTGTGTGCAGGGGCTCGGAGGCCTCTGATGCCCTGCCAAGGGGGCAGGCGGCCATTATGGCCCAGGGTCCTGATAACCCGCGGGGAAGTCGAGAGTGAGCCATGTGTGGACCGGCTGGCACTGTTCCCTCACACAGCTGATCTGAGACCAGCTCTGCAAGCCTGGGCATAATAAACTGGTAAAAGTGGCAGCTGACTCTAGATCAGCTGTAGAGGCGAGGCCTGTCTGAACGGCTGTACAGCACGTTATCCATTCAAGCCTGAGAGGCTTTTCAACTGTCCTCTGACAGACTGGAGCCTGTGATATTTGTGTGAACCCAACATAACCCAAATAACCCAAATAAGATCCAATCTCATCACTGAATGCAATCAAATCCTCAAATCCTCACAGCAATGTTCTACTCAAAATCTAGTAGAAATCTCTTCTCTGGACAGTAGAGACAGTTACTCCAACAAAAGCAGGATCAGCTCTTTTAATAGCCTAGATTTCAGCAGAAACGACGAATGAGCCAGTGTCCCAATACTTTTGTCCATTAAGTGTATTTCTATTCACCGTCACTAATAATCAATCCCTCACAGTCAGTATAATGGATTTCACCACTGTGCTCTTTGAATGTGTGACACCAGCAGCAACCTCTTGGTTTAATGCCTTTGCTGCTGACTGCCTGCAGATCTGTCCCTGCCTGTCTCTTTGAAACCCCAGCCAGAGGTCAGTTGGTGGCCTTCAGCAGATGCTCCACCCCCAGTCTGCAGCCCCCGCGGGAATAGGAGTGTGTCCATTGTGTGTGCTCGCGTGGCTAACATAACAACAAACACAGCCACAGGGGTCATGAGTGTGAGTCGTGTGACAGGGGTCAGTGAGGCCAAAGGTCGAGGTGGCCACAAAGCTGGCCCTCTCTGCTGAGGTTAGCAGTCCCTGGGGCCCGCCTGTGGCTTTCATGAGGTTTTATTGGTCAGGGTGCATGTGACCTGGCATTTATAAGCCCATCCCTTTAGATCTAACAGAGGAACCCACTGGATAAGCGGCAGTTGATAAATAAAAGACCCTAACCCCCCTCCCTAACACACACACACACACACACAATCCTAAAGCTAAGGCTGCTTTACACCTGGGGATCTGATACTGATGCTCCACTGACTGGAACAGGGAGAACAGCGGCATCTCCATCATTCCGGCCACTCCGGCCCGGAGCGCTGCTGCTGCTGCTACTGCACTATGGAGGTTTGGTGGTGGAGCTGCAGGAGAACAGGAGAACCTCTCTCCAGAACTGCTGCTGTGTAACACTGCAGAACCCATAGAGTCATATTAGTGCAAAGTCCTGTAGTGTTACTCTACCGCCTCAGCCCACATGCTGCACCACCTTCAGATCAAGCTTCTGGAGCTCCAGGGTCACTCCAGGATAGCGGGTAGCGCATGAGCTCATGGGTTCTGTGCATAGTTTAAACCAGCCTGGTTCCTATTATCTTGTAAAGCATGGGCTCTGCTTTGGTTTGGTTCCGTCAGCTTAGGCCGGACGCAGGAGTTCAAAGCATCCAACCAGGCTGCATTTCACCTGAGGCCTTCAGACTGTGCTTTCCCAGTTCCAGAGGATGAAGACAAGAGGGGCTTTGTTTGTTTGAGGCTTCCCTTTTAGCCAACACCTTACAAGTACTTGAGTCTTCCTCATCCTCCTCGCTCTCTCTCTCTATTTGAAATGGTCCACAATGACTTGCAATGAAGCTGTAAGAACAGCCCACCCCCCAACTATCAGCAGGTGCAGTTTTTCAGAAGCTCCTCCCACCTTTAAGATACACCATCAGAAAGGTGGTCTTGAAGGTCACCAAACCATCCAGCATTGGGCTGGATTTGGAAAAAGCACTAATTTAAAGCACTGTACCCACCTAGATATATGCCCATATGGGGATCACATATGAGAAACGTGGGCTAGGTGGGTCCCAGGTGGGTTCCAGGTGGGTTCCTGTGGGTTTGTACGTGTGTCGTTACTGGGACACATGTTATTGGGCTTCCTAAATGGGCCCTATCCTCATCGTTACAGCCCACCTTAATCCCACATGGGTCCCATGTGCAGTGTACAACCCAGATGGGTCCCATGTTTAATCCCTCCATGATCCCTGTGGTGGGCACCCATGTGTGAGGCCAACATTGAACCCATTGGGCTACTCATATACGCCCCACATGGGTGTGTTATCTGGGATCTGTCCATTGATAAATGCACCTTGAAGAGACACTCCAGACAGACTAGGAACCCTGCTTCTGATGATGTATCTTGAAGGTGGGATTTTTTTGTTGGGGTAGGGGGAGGGCTATTGGTCCCATGTTTAAAACCACCAGGTGTGGGCTAGAGGGATATGAAGGTATGAAGCCCCCCAACATTGAGCTGGAATGATAGATGGTGCTCCTTCCAATACTTTTTGGGATGAGCTGAGGATGATAAGGTGGGGTGGTGATCATCATCCAACATCTAACATCTAACCTCACTAACTAAGCTCTTGTCACAGAATGCAATCAAATCCTCACAGCAATGCTTCTCCAACATCTAGTAGAAAGCCTTCTTCTTCCCTGGACAGTAGAGACAGTTACTCCTCCAACAAAAGCAGGATCAGCTCTTTTTGATACCCTTGATTTCAGAAGAAACAATGAATTTTAGCAGGTGTCCCAATACTTTTGTCCATTTAGCGTATTTAGCTCAGATTGGATTGTTTCTTTGTAAATGGCCTTATATACAGGCTCTTTTTCTGTGTATGTGTGTGTGTGTGTGTGTGTGTGTGTGTGTGTGTCCTCCAGCAACTCTTTATCTCCCCTGCATTCTCCCAGTCTCATCTCCAGTCTGGAATCTTTGGCTCCAGGCTCAGACTCCACATTCCTTCCTGGTGACATCAGCTCGGCCCGCACATGTTCAGTAGCTGGTTTGTTTAAGGTAAAGCCCTCCTGGTGGTGTCACCAGGCCCGCGCCAGTGCCAGGCTGAAACAACAGGCTGCCGGTATGCGCAGAATGCTGAAAAACACGGATTAGCTCATCCGCTTGTAGCATCAGGGCCTGTGTTTGTGACTCTCCGCTCCATCAGAAGTTCCACTTGGATTGCAGCGAGTTTTCCCTCCACTAGGCCACAAGGATGAGCACACCAGGAGAGCTGTGGTTCCATCCCTGCCAGGACTGACTGAGATCACAGTCAGGACCTATATCATATTCTTCTTACACTATATGTGGAAATACACTATGTTGACAAAAGTATTGGGACGCCTACATCTACAGGAGCTCTGAGCTCAGCGCTCTAAACTCTTCCACTGTTCAATAATAATAACACCACTCACAGCTGATGGAGGAAGATCTAGGAGGGAAGGTCTAAATTTCACCAGCTGACTTACTGTTGTTGTTGTTGTTGGTGCAGCGGCGTCTCCTATTACATACAGAACCACGCTGGAGTTCAGTGAGCTCTTCAGAACCCACTGAAAGTGTGGAAAGGCAGACTGCACAGCTAGGGGCTCGATTTTATACACCTAGGGTGAATCAAACACCTAATTTCAGTGATCAAAGAGGTGTGTCCCAATACTTTTGTCCATACAGTGTAATAGCACAGTATGAGCCTGGATTATCAGAGCTGGACGCCAGCACACATCTACAGCATCATGCTAAATTAGGTGTAAACCTCAAACAGAAGGGCTGTGGGCTGTAAGCTTGTGTAATACTGCCACCTGCTGCAGGGAGGTACCTACTGCAAAGGCCACCTGCAAACATCTCAAGCCTTCGTTTAAACAGCAAATCAAGGCCTTCACTGAACCCTAGGCCTATCAAGTACTTTGGCTGCTGTGCTTAATGGCGCTCTTGTTAGCTTGCCGCTATATGCAATTTTTAAGTCCTCTCTATTAAACAATGATATATTTTTAGCTCATTACAGGTACACAAGTAACATATGTCCCCTTGAATGTCTCAGTTTTTAGATATCGCATTATTTAAAGGCTTTTACTGGAAGCATTTCACTGCTGTCCAATGAAAAATATGAATCTCCATTTTTGTCTTTATTTTTTTAGTTTTCTCCATCATTTGAAGCCTGTAGCTGCTCTGTACACTATGTGCACATTGATTATTCATGAAGAATGCACCAATATAAATGCTCCAAAAATGACTAGGATTAAAATATTTTTCCATTGAGTTCAATTAAAAGTTGAAACTTTTTTTTTTCATTGTCCTGTAAAGTCGCCATTTTGGAGATACATGTTTTTCACTGGACAGCGACCATTAAAAAACCTACCCAACTACAAGCCTCGAAAGATTAGCTTGGAAATCGACAGCTGGCTAGTTTGTGCTCACAGCCGTCCCAATGCATATTCGAATTAGGAGGCAGCTTAGGGGCCTGACACCACCAGGGGGCCCCCAAGAGCACCAAGATATCATGATAAAAATATATACATATTTAAAAATGACATTGAATAATAAGGTGAAATGGTATCACACGGATAAAAGTGATTTTTATATTGATTTATTTTCATAGTTGGCTCTACAATACTAGGTTAATCAATTTCTGCTGCTGTTGGCTGTTGCTGCCACTGTTGGGCAAATGCAGATATGCGCCACTTGGGTGGTCAATAAAGGCCCGGGTGCCTCAGCGTACTGCGCAATCTCTCTCTCTCTCTCTCTCTCTGCAAATTTTTTTTATTATTTAAAAATCAGCTCTAGTTCCCGTTGTGTAAGCTAATTACTAATGCTAAATAATGCTAATGACAGTGGCTATGTTACACACACACAGAGTGGCCTATGGAATGATGACGCATCTGGTGCTGAGGTGGTGGTGGTATGAGGGCCCCCCAAATGAAAATCTGCTCAGGGCCCCATAAAGGCTTGGGCCCCTAAAAGCTCCATCCTAGCTGGCATGTTAGAGAAACGTTCAGCAATGTTTTAAAAAGGTCCCAGGATGATTAAGCTGATATGTTGCAGAAATAAGGAAATAATGCATCACAATCAGTAAAATACAGTACAATACAAACACTGATAAAACTGATGCATAATCACCCTGATCAATAGGATTTATTGAACAAATTGAATGTTTTCCAAATGTGAGAAGTGGAGCATTTATTTAAATGCAGAATTGAGTATTTTCTAAATTTACACTGATAAAAACAACCTTTATTACTTTTTAAAATATACATTCCACTAAACCAAATATTCCTAGCTGGGATAGTGCAGTAGCAGCGTTCCAGCCTGGACTGGCAATGGGAGAGACGCAATTCTTCCCTATTGCAGTCAGTGGAGCATCAGCAGGGTTCTGAATCTGCTGTTTTAAGGTAAAAATGAATCAGAATCAGAATTTGAATCAGAATCAGATTCAGAATTTCTTATGTCACACATATAAGGAATTTTACCTGGTAAGAGCAACACAACTATGACCTGTAACAAACACACAGGCTGTTAACAAGTATTACACTGAGAGAGAAAATACACTAATTATTAAATGGAATAAGAATAATAAGTTAAAAAGTACTAAAGAAATATGTAGCTTTAGTACACATCTATATACTGTACTTTTAGTAGATTTAGTATATACAGACTAATCAGATATAATTATATTAATATTAACAGAAAATTAACATCTGTACAGCTGTGCAAATAATCATAATGCAAATGTTATGCATGTTATGTCTCAGTTTGGTTGAGTGAAGGACTGTATTTGCTGCTACTATTAATTTTTACTGCTGGATTCATATTTTCATCCCATTAGTGACAGGTATTTCGAGCAGAATTATTATTATTTCATAATAAAAAGGTGCATATCTAGAATTATATGGATGAGGTTGTCTGATTATTGCTTAATTGTGTAACTTCTAACTCCTAAAGGTGATACCACAGCACTTTTGTGATGTCCATGCCTGAATGGTCAGATCTGATGGGTGCAGCATAAAGGAGACCTACTCAGCATTAGGCAGGTGGTCCTAATGTTATGCACATTTATACAGATCAGCTGCAGATGATCAGAACATGGAGAGGATGATTCTGGAGGAGTCTGGAGTCTTATTTAAACCTCAGACGTTTAGTCTGGTCTGATCTTGATTGATGGTTAAAGTGAGGGGTGAAGAAGATCACTATCATGGCCAGATCCAGAGAGCTCTCTGAGACCTTCAGGAAGAAGGGTGGAGATGCAGAGGAGTCTGAGCAGGGGTTTAAAAAGATCTCAGAGGGATTAGAAATCAGAATTGTACTATTTCTGAATCTTAGAAAGGTTCACCTAGGTGTAGGCGTAGTCGTGAGTTACTGGAGTTGGTCTCCATGCTTGGTGGGTGTGACATTTCTGCCCAGAAATTGGTAGAGGTTCTGCTACTTGTATTCACGTAACACTTCACAGTACATCAGCACACACACACACACACATTAGTGATCTGACCAAAAGGTGGCAGTATAACACAACAGTTCTCAAATCCAACTTAAGCCCTAACTGACCTTTTTGGCTTGCCCCCAGCAAGGGGGAAAGTAAGGCTGAGGCTCTGAGGCCTTCCCTGCTACTGTTTCATCCTGGCATGGAAGATATAATATACAAAAAATTATATTTCCAGCTTACATTAAATTTACTCTACTGAAACTGTGTTATTGAGAATTATTTTAAAATAATGTTCTAGGCTTCAGACAACAACTAAACTTTTTTTAAACATAAAAATAATAATTACTTATCATACTTCACTTTAATTTTCACTGCAGTTCAGAATATAGCCAGTAGGTGGCAACAGATTTAAAACCCCTTATGCAAGCCAACACTCACGTCACTTTCGTAACACTACTGTCCTGTTTAACATCAGTTTCATAGGCCCCAAAATAGAACCCTGTGGGACTCCACAAGATATGCTAAGCTAAATGAGTACCAAATAACTCCTATAATTAATAATATAACAATATAATAACTGAATAATTATAAAGAGATATTTGTGTACACCAGCAACAGCCCAAATGACCTGCAGTAAGTGTCTGATGCTAACGGATTATAACATAACGTATAATTAACATAACATTTGCTGTTTTAGTTTCATTAGGGAATGCATGGCAGGAAAATAAATTAAACCAGTTATAATTAATTAATTTATTTATTTATATATTTTACATTTCAAGTCAAGACACTTTGACAAGAAGCAAACATCAGGTCAGAACATCTCCAAAACATCAGCACCTACCAAAAGTGCTCCAAGAAAGAACAACCAGCGAACCAGCGATAGAGTCAAGAGTTCCAAAGGCCCATGAAGAACATGCTAATGGAGGCTCCGCCCATCTGACCACTTACAGGATTTGCTGAATTCCTAAAGCTGCCCAGATACCACAGCAGGACGCCTTCAGAGGTCTTGTGGAGTCCATGCCTCGAATGGTCAGATCAGTGGTGGCAGCACAAGGCTGACCTACTCAGTATTAGGCAGGTGGTCCTAATGTTATGCACATTTATGCACATCAGCTGCAGATGATCAGAACATGGTTGGAGAGGATGATTCTGGAGGAGTCTGGAGTCTTATTTAAACCTCAGACATGTAGTCTGGTCTGCTCTTGATTGATGGTTGAAGTGAGGGGGGAAGAAGATCTCCACCATGGCCAGATCCAAAGAGCTCTCTGAGGCCTTCAGGAAGAAGGGTGGAGATGCAGAGAAGATCCCAGAACAGTTAGAAATCACCCGCTGTTCCACTGTCCACTAAATCATCTACAAGTGGAGCAACTGACCAACATGACCAGGTCAGGCCTTCCTAGCAGAGCTACTCCATATGGTACAGGGTAGGACCCTTTTCCTGGGGCTGTGCTGCTACTACTACAGCTATAACATCACACAACTGGGATGTGACACAAATGAATGACTCAAAACACTCTTATCTTTAGAAGTTCTGCTGACGTAATGCAGGTTTAAGCACTCGTCCATCACTGACCCAGAAGCTCATTTGCTGTGGTGTTTTATTGCAAGCAACTGTTGCATAACTCCAGTGTTATAGAGTGTCTGGCGCCATCGGTTGTTATCATAGAGCCTGGACTGGTCTGGCTGTAAAGTATGGGCAATGGCTTCTTCTGAAAAAGCTCCAGAGCAATATACACCAATCAGTCATTACATTAGTACCACTGACATCTTCTACATCTGTCAAGGGTGGGATCTCCAATAGTTCTTGAAGGTGATGTTGGTGTGAAAGCAGGAGAAATGGACAAGCGTAAGAATCTGAGACACTTTGTGAGGTTCTAGACAGTGACTGGGTCATCAGAACATCTCCAAAACGTCAGGAGCAGATCTTGTAGGGTGTTCCATCCTGGTATGCCAAGGAGCTGGCGACAGGGTAATGAGCACCTATGGTTCATTGATACTCATGGAGGTCCTGCCCACCTCACAACTTACAGGACTTATTAAAGGATCTGCTGCTAATGTTACCACAGCAGGGCACCTTCAGAGGTCTTGTGGAGTCCATTCCTCAAATGGTCAGATCTGTTGTGATGGCACAAAGGAAACCTATACCCCTCTATAGCCCACATCTGGCATTAGGTATGGGTGTGGTGATAAAAGGTTCATATTGATCTGCTTCAGAGAGTCCTATTCTATTGGCAATACTTCTCTACAGGGGTCTCCATGCCTGTACACCTCTTCTAACCCAACAACACAAGAAAAACCATGTGAAGAAGCCACAGAACTTTTGGAGTTCTGTTCTGTGGAGCGATTACACAAAACTAGATCTTTTCAGGCCTATGGATCAGAGGTCTATAGAAGCCTACACTGAAAAGAACACCCTGCCTACAGTGGAGAATGCCGGTGGCTCGGTGATACTCTGGGGCTGCTTTGCTCTTCTGGTTCTTGAAATCTGCAGAGTTTAGAGGGCCAGATGGATCCAATCAAGTATCAGGAAATCCCAGGAGAAAACAGCAGACCTTCTGTGAGGAAGCTGAAGCCTGGGCAGCATTGGGCCTTCCAGCATGACAATGACCCCAAGCAGATCTCAAAGGGCACCAAGGCTTGGTTTCAGAACCAAGTCCTGGAAGATTCTAGAAGATTCTGGTTGTCACAGTCGCCTGACTTGAACCCCATGGAAAAGTTGCAGCAGCAAACCCAAGAATATCATTGAGCTGGAGGACACTGCTCATGAGGAATGGGCTGAGGTTCTTCAGGAACCCTGCTGCCAGAAGCTGGAGTCTGGCTGTGCATCACATTTTCAGCAGGTCAGAACAGCAGACGGGTTCTACTAAGCTCTAAAGATGATGGTCATGAAGGAATGGAGTAAATCTGAGACTGCAGTCATCATTAAAGGTGGTATTCTGAGAATTTTAAATTAGGCTTGTCTGATTGGTTAATTGCATTTTGCTAATAAACCTAATTAGCAACGAGTGTTGAATCATTTTGATTGTAACTGTAGCTCTCACCTCAGTGAATCTTCAGGGTCAACAAAGGGTCAAATAGTATTTAATTCTTAAGTTGTGAGGTGGGCGGGGCCTCCATGAATCACATCAATAAGCCTTAGGTGCCCATGACCCTCTTACCCTTTTTCAGAGCACTTTTGGTAGGTGCTGACCACTGTATACCAGAAAAATCCCCACAAGACCTGCCTGGAGGTCTTCTGACCCACTCGTCTAGCCATCACGGTTTGTCCCTTGTCAAAAAAGTGTCTTACAGAACTTTTTGGGGTCAACTTACAGCCCTATGCTCAAACATTGTCCTCTGAGCAGAAAATACAGCCTTAAGAAGATGATGAAGCCAATCCTCATCAGCCTCCAACCGATCGATTAGCTGTGTTACCTCGCTAGCTAGAGGCTAAACACCAGCCTCTAAACATCTCAAATGTTGCTTGTTGGTGTTTCCTTCTCTGTGGTTAACCAACTAACCAACTAACATCTCCTCATTACCTCGAATATCTGTCAGAATACACGTCTCTAACCACCACCACAGCCGTGGCGTACTGACACTGAGCCTCAGGCAGGTTATAAGATTAGCCTGCATGTTTTCAGATCTGTATGGGCTTTATGGGCTTATTGGGGAACTCCGCTGTGCTGCATTAGCAGCGTACTACAGGTCCCAGCAATCTAATTAGCCATCTTGTTCCATGGCTCAAGGCTTAGAGCTTCATTTCATTTGGTGAAGAACCTCTGAGAAGAACAGGAAGCGTGGAGTGCTGCACTTGAACTGTCTATGGTTCTTCTTATTCTGGCAGGCTTAATGTTTTGACTGCCTCCTGCTAAAACAGTGTATTTATATGTGTGTGGGAGTGACACACCATTTATCTCACAACAGGAAAGCATGAATCTGCTGATATTATGAGGAATTCTGAGGGTCCACATATGGAGAACTGCTGATGTTGGCTGCTGGAGATTCTTGCTGCTCTAGGTTCTGATGATTATACACTGTAAACACTGATAAATGTACACAAACACTGTTTGGACAAAAGTATTGGGACACCTGCTTATATTCACGGTCTCTTCTGAAATCAAGGGTATTAAAAAAGAGTGTATCCTGCTTTTGATGAAGTAACTGTCTCTACTGTCCAGGGAGAAAGATTTTGGAGCAGCATTGCTGTGAGGATTTGATTGCATTCAACGACAAGAGCAGAGTTAGTGAGGTTATCATCCCCAGCTCGTCCCAAAAGTACTGGATGGAGCTCCACCATCCATCATTCCAGAGAACACAGTTCATCCACTGCTCCACAGATCAATGCTGGGGGGGCTTTATTATACCCCTCTAGCCCACATCTGGCATTTTGCAGCAGCATGCTAATTAACACTTCAAGGCTAATTGCACACTAAGGTGTATTACTTAGTAGCTACAGGGATGTCTGTAGAAGCTGGTAGAGCTATTCTTTGGTAATATTAGTCTGTAATAACAAATAATGCAACTCACGGCTTAAGGTTTCCAGGTGGCATACACACTTGTGAAATTACCGTATTTAATCCAATAGCTAAAATATTATTTATGTGATCAGAGAAATCAACAAAAATCTTAAGGACTTTAAGAACGCTTTCCTTGGTGCTCTTATAGCTATTAATTCATGAATGTATTACTTGTAAATTATTCTAAAATACTTATATACTTTTTATTACTGTCTTAAACTACCGTAAATAATATCTTACTGCCTCATGCTTGAATTTTGAACTGAACAGCCCGACCATTTGGCCTGGATTACGTGAAAACAACCATTTGCAAGTAATTCATTTATTTACAATTTTTAAGCACAAAATTTGGCAGATTTGATCAAAAAGATTTAACAAATAGTTAAACAACAGTCTTGTTTGTGTCCATATCTGTGTGTGTTTGCCTACTTTTGCCTATTTCCTTGTCATTATCCCTGTGATGCCGTAATCAAAGAGTGAAAACATCCACCTCATGCAAATATTTGGACTCTTCTTGATGGGAAGGAAGCAAATATGTCCATTCATGTTTTTACATATTGTTGATCAGTTTTAGCCGCGGTGTTTACTAGCAACTCTAATAATAACTGACACCAGGAAAAAGGCCCACGTTATCAGTTTACAGCTAACGGGAAGCTTCTGTCTGAGTTCAGCATTCCCCAGTGTTTAAAACCTGACTAGCACTTTAACATCAACATTGCCATTGTGCTGTCGGTGTGTCAGTAGAGAACGACGCACTCTCTTCCTCATGTGGTTTCAGCACATCCAACTAATTTGCTCGTGAGCGCTGCGCTTGGGCCGCGTGACGTCACTCCAGCAGCAGAATTCATCTGATATTTGGTTTCTATGGTGGACGAATGAGGATTTCATGTCCTCCACATGTTCACCCACAGTAAGCAGACCATAAATACCCTGCAGCAGACCATAATGACTTTCTTATACTGGACTGAAACTTTCTACACCGATCAGCCATAACATTAATACCACCTGCCTGACACTGAGCCGGTCCTACTTCGTACCGCCGCAACAGGACCTGACCATTTCAGGCATTGCAGGCACCTCATCTCTGAAGGCGTCCTACAGTCCTGTACATGGTGAGGTAGGACCTCCAGGATCATTAATGAGCCTAAGGTGACCCTGCCGCTGATTCACTGCTTATCCTACCTTGGGGGGCACTTTTGGTAGGTGCTGACCACCGGGAACACCCCATAAGACCTGCCTGATGTTTTGGAGATGTTCTGACTCAGAGATGTTCTTGCCCATTTCTCAAGCTTTTAACCTCAAGATTAGCTTCAACAACTGCCTAATATATGGAGATCCCGACCCTTGACAGACGCTGTACACTGTAGATGAAGATAATCACTGATCGGGTCCAAGCAGGGGTAGAGGAACTATGTAGAAAGAGGGGGCGTGGCCCTTCAAATATTCCAATGGATGACCTGTGTCAACCAGACTATATATATATATATATAATCAGTGTTTTTCACTTCACCAGTCACCTGTGGTACTAATGTTATGGCCGATTGGTGTAAGGCATATGTGGAGGCCCATATAATAGTAAAATGTAAAATCTTTACTTCTGTGTTCTTAATATTTATAGTAAGCCAGTAAGCCAGCTTGCTAACCGCTGTGTAACATCAGCCAATCAAAACAAAAAAGTTTGTGGACACCTCCTCTAATGAATGCATTCTGCTACTTTAATCTGCACCCATTGATGACGCAGATGTGCAAATGCACACACTCCGTTGCTTTCAGAAGAACAGTGAATCAGTGGGATTATCATGGTGGCACTGGGAGGATCTACTCAATACACGCTAACATGGTGTGGTAGCTCACTGCCATGTAGTGGTGTCATCTCTTGCACCACACCATGCCTCATGACATGCTGAGCATGTCCTAAAGCATGGCAGGAATGCCACTGTGTCATGCGTTTCCCGGAATTCGCCGGCTTCTCTTCACACATGAGTCCTCCAGGTAATTTACTGAAAAACTGCAGCAGGCAAATTACTGTGGCAGCTTCACTGGAGTTTTATTAACCAGTAAATGTAAAGGTGTTTGTTAAAGCTTGGGATCATGTGATTGCACACTGCTGCAGGGGCAGATTTCTCTTAAGGCCATCTGACGAAACATTCAGTATGGATGCAACAGGTGGAAAGTCAAGTGTAATTCTTACTGACTCACTGTTGATGGTGATTTATTGGAAGTGTCAATTCAGTAAAGTGGGCAGTATGTATCTCTAGTCAGTTATTCCAACAAAAGCAGTGAATCAGCAGGTGTCCCAATACTTTTGTCAATTCATCGTATTAATAGTTTGTAGTTCTTTAAGCCTTTTTATTAGTAACCTTACCAGTAAATATATATAGAGTTCTTTATTAGCACTTATTAGATATCCAAGACATGTTAAAACAGTATTGTGTACACTGATCAGCCATAACATTAGTACCAGCTGAAGTGAGAAACACTGATTGTCCTTATCTACAGTGGGATCTTTGTCTGTCGAGGGGCAGAACCCTAGTCAGGTCATGAACCAAACTGTGAGGTTCTAGGCGACTGGGATCATCAGAACATCTCCAAACCATTAGTGGTCAGAACCCAAGGAAGGATAACTGGTAAACCAGCAACAGGGTGATGGGCACATCAGGCTCAACGATGCTCATGGAGGTCTGGTGGAAATTCGGTGGAACTCACTGTTGATGGTGATTTATTGGAAGTGTCAAGTCTGTAAAGTGGGCAGTATCTCTAGTCAGTTACTCCAACAAAAGCAGTGAATAAGCAGGTGTCCCAATACTTTTGTCAATTTATCAAATTAACAATTTGCAGTTATTTAAGCCTTTTTTTCAGAGTTTTTCATAAGTTCTCCTTAGATATTCAAGACACTTTAAAACAGTACACTGTGTACACTGATCAGCCAGAACATTAGTACCAGTTTGAAACCTTAGACACCTCTTTTAATGAATACATTCAGCTACTTGAAGGTGCACTCATTGCTGACACAGATGTGCAAATGCACACAGACACACAGAGCTTGTCTAGTCCCTGTACAGAGGGACCGCAAATAAAATAGGACTCTCCGGAGCATTAAAGCATCATGAAACTATTGGCACCATGCTGCCTAATATCAGCATAGCATGAGCTATAGAGGGGTATAAAGCCCCCCAGCATTGAACTGACTGTGTTCTCTGGAATGGTTGGATGGTGGAGCTCCATCCAGTACTTTTAGGATGAATTAGGGAGTTGGGGAGGATGAGGTGGGGTGGTGATCATCATCCAAGATCCTGACCTCACTTACACTCTTCTCGCTGAATGCCATCAAATCCTCACAGCAATGTTCCTAAAACGTCTTCTTCTCTGGACAGTAGAGACAGTTACTCCAACAAAAGCACGATGAACTCTTTTTAACACTCTTGATTTCAAAAGAAACAATGAATGAGCAGCGTCCAAATACTTTTGTCATTTTAGAGTTTTGTTTAATTTGTTTAATTAGACAATTTCTCACATTTTCTTGTGTCATTGTCTATTATATGAGATGCTGTAGAAGGGTCTTCTTGCTTTGGCGTATTGGTTATGTCATAACTGACGTTTGGAAAAAGACCACACCTGCACCTCTCTCCTTGATATCAAACCATTACGGCCTGCTTTCGTGATGTTTATCCACACCCACAACCTCCACATCTCCTGTTATTGCATGTTCATTTTCAGGCCTCAAAGGGATTTTAAGCCATCAAGCACCAGCAGGATGCAACCACAAACGTCAGAGCTACATGAGTTATGGCCTTTCTTCAGCCTCATTAGTCTTGCTATATTTCACTACATGAAGTCACATCAGTTACATTACAGGCGTGTCTGGACTCATGTCAATCAAACCTGAACGTTTGCATACGTTCATATCAGTGAGGAAACCCTCCGAGCCCTCCAGGCCTTTAGAGAAGGTCTAATGACTGCCGGGAGTGATAGAATTAGTATTTTGATAGAATTATCTGATAATACACAATACGGACAAAAGTATTGGGACACCGCTCATTTCTGGGTATTAAAACATTCTACTAGATTATAGAACAGCATTGCTGTGAGGATTTAATTGCATTCAGCATCAAGAGCGTTAGTGAGGTCAGGATGTTGGAGGATTGATCACCATCCCACCTCATCATCCCCAACTCTTGTTTCAGAAGTATTGGGTGGAGCCCCATCCAATACTTTCCACAGAACCCAGTTCACTGCTCCACGGCTTAACTCTGTCTGTGCATTTGCACATATTTGTCAGCAATGGGAGCAAAGTCTGGGAGAAATCTTGTATGTCGTCAATCAAATCCTCACAGCAATGCTCCGAAGTCTTGTAGAAACCCTTCCCCTGGACAGTAGACACAGTTACTCCAACAAAAGCAGGGGAAACTTGATTTCAGAAGTAACAATGAATCAGTAGGTGTCCCAATACTTTTGTCCATATAGTGTATTAGGCAGCAAGTGAGCAACAGTCAGTTCTTAGAGGTGATGTTGGTCTTAAATGCAGGAGGAATGGACAAGCGTAAGAATGTGAGACACTCTGACAAAAAGAACCAAGGTTCTAACAGTGACCGGGTCATCAGAACATCTCCAAAACATCAGGCAGGTCTTGTAGGGGTTGACTACGTTAGTCAACAGCAGGGCGTCAACCTCACAAACCGAAAGACCAAACATGAAGAAGAATCTCTGAAGAAGAATCAGATAAGAGCTGCTATTTGAGCTACACCGCCCAGAAGTATGATTCCTGTGAATGTCTTCTGCGGTCATCATTCATCAGCCTTCAGTGCTTTCTCCACTCTCTGGTGCTTTCTAATATGGTTAGTTCTTGTTTTTGCTATCCCTGCTGAAAAGCCTGACCAGCCTGGCCAGCTAAACCAGGTTAAGCTGGCTCGACTAGCGTAGGTCTTGACCAGTTTAGGGTCAATATGTTTTTGTTTGAGTTTGATGGTTTTGCTGGTCCACCAAAACAATCAGCCTGACCAGTCTAAATAACCAATATGACCAAAGTTGACTGTGCTAGTTGACCAGGATGACCATCATCACCTAAATCTTTGACCAGCATGACCAGGATCACCAAGCTGATTTACCACCATGACCAACATATCTGGCATTTCCAAGCTGGTCAACCAGCGAGATCATGCTAGTTGACCAGGATGGCCATCATCACCAAAATCTTTGACCAGCATGACCAGGATCACCAAGCTGATTGACCACCATGACCAGCATATCTGGCATTTCCAAGCTGGTCAACCAGCGAGATCATGCTAGTTGACCAGGATGGCCGTCATCACCAAGCTCTTTGACCGACATGACTGGGAAGCCAAACAAGATGGTTGACCAACTTGACCAGTATGTACAGGATCACCAAGCTAGTCAACCAGCATAACCAGCAAGACCATGATGGTTGATCAACATGATCAGCATGCACAAGCTGGTTGAACAGCTTCACCAAGCTCTTTGACCGACATGACTGGGAAGCCAACCAAGATGGTTGACCAACTTGACCAGTATGACCAGGATCACCAAACTTGTTGACCAGCATGATCAGCATGTCTGGCATGACAATGATGGTCAACCAGCATAACCAGCAAGACCATGATGACTGATCAACATGATCAGCAGGCACAAGCTGGTCAACCAGCATGACCAGCCAGTTGACCAGGATGACCGTCATCACCAAGCTCTTTGACCGACATGGCTAGAAAGACCAAGGTGGTTGACATAGTAGCATGACCATGATAAACAACCAGCATAACCAGCACGACCATGATGGTTGACCAGCATGACTGGCATGACCATGCTAGTCTACCAGCTTGAACAGCATACCCATGCTGGTTGACCAGCATGACCAGCATGCACAGGCTGGTCAACCAGCATGACCAGCAAGACCAAACTCAAATGAAACAGACACTATGCTGGTCAAGAGCAGGTTTTGGCCTAGATGACCAGCTTCTCAACCACCTTGACCACCAAAGACCAGCTTAGACCATCTGAAACCAGCTACCAGCAGCTGGATTGTTCATTAGGGTCGTCGTCTACATGTCAGCCAGTTGGAACAACGCCGCCACACCTTCTCCTCCTATTGTGTCCTTGCTTCAACCTCCATACAGTACAAGAGCCAGTAAAACCGAGAAGCTGGATGCAGCACGCTGAAGGCCACACCTCTGAATAACCAGAAAAACAACAACACAGCTAAAACATGTGTGTTTGAACTTGCAGATGCAGACAGAGCAGCACATACTGGAAGTACTGAGAATGAGTGAAGTACCATATCCTCATAAAGGTCAGCAGGTGTGTCAGATCTACTGGGGGTTCAGCAGGTTCAGTAACTACAGGCCTTATTGAGTTACAGCCCAGCCTGTATGAGTAGCCCAACGGGGAACCCCAGACAAAACCAGAAATCTTTGTCCCTGGGTTGTGGATGTGGGGCCAATGTGGATGTGGGGTCAGTGATGGCTCCAGGAGGCCTCATCTGGATTGCACACCCATGTGAGATTAAGGTGGGCTGTAAAGGTGCAAGGTGCACGTATTAGTCATTGTACTGAGTACAGTGAAATGTGTCCATGAATCCGCATTTGACCCATCTGTGGTAGAGAACACACACTAGTGAACTAGGGGCAGTGAACACACACACAACCAGCGAGAGGGTGAAAGGCCTTGCTCAAGGGCCCAACAGTGGCAGCTTGCCGAGTCTGGGTATCGGACCCACAACCCTGTCATCAATAGCCCAGAGCTCTAACTACTGAGCCACCACTGCCACCACAATAGAGCCTACTGGGTCCCAGTAAGACCTAGAACCCATACAGGAGATTTTCTGCCATCCCATTCTAACCCCATAGGCATTAATATTGACTATATTGACAAAAGTATTGGGACATCTGCATATTACACCCACTGGAGCTTTTCTGCCATCCCATTCTAACCCCATAGGCATTAATATTGACTATATTGACAAAAGTATTGGGACATCTGCATATTACACCCACTGGAGCTTTTCTGCCATCCCATTCTAAACCCATAGGCATTAATATTGACTATATTGACAAAAGTATTGGGACATCTGCATATTACACCTACTGGAGCTTTTCTGCCATCCCATTCTAAACCCATAGGCATTAATATTGACTATATTGACAAAAGTATTGGGACATCTGCATATTACACCCACTGGAGCTTTTCTGCCATCCCATTCTAACCCCATAGGCATTAATATTGACTATATTGACAAAAGTATTGGGACATCTGCATATTACACCCACTGGAGCTTTTCTGCCATCCCATTCTAACCCCATAGGCATTAATATTGACTATATTGACAAAAGTATTGGGACATCTGCATATTACACCCACTGGAGCTTTTCTGCCATCCCATTCTAAACCCATAGGCTGTATTAATATGGAGCTGGTCCTCCTTTGCTCTCAGCTCTACCAGCAGCAGCAGGTCTGGAGCTCTGCTGCAGTTATTAAGTCAGTTGGAGGCTTTTCTGCACTCTGCTCTGAGCTCGGCCCTCGGCCCTGACCCCGCTCTGTAGCTTTACGTGGTGGTGCAAACCCACTCCACCTGGAACCCACCAAGAACCCACCTAGCCCACGTTCCACCCATGTAAGCCCCACATGCTAGGAGTGTTGCAAACTGTGAAGAGTGAGGAGGAGACGGGTAACACGGAGAACTTTACTGAGAACTTTCTCATACAAAATGGCAGTTTTTCAGCTTATTTACAAATGACCTATAGCACGTTCACATGAAGATACAGACAACATTTAACAGGTATGAAGAAACTGCAATGAAGACATATATAAAAATACAAGCTCACACTATATAAATAAATGCATTCTCTACTAGAAATGTATACAGCTGTCCTGTGACACATATTGCAGGTGACAGTACAATCAAAAGGATGCTCAGAGACATACATACATGCACAAGACTGCTCATCTCTACATGGAACAAAACTAATATGTAATATCTAATGTGTAAAATCTTAAATGTTTGTGGACACCCCTTCTAATGAATACATTCAGCTACTTTCAGTTCCACCCATTGCTGACAGAGATGTGCAAATGCACACACACACACACACACACACTGTAGAAACGTACTACCAATAGAATAGTGTGGGCCAGAGGGGTATAAATAAAGCCCCCCAGCATTGAGGAGCTGTGGAGCAGTGGAAGAACTGTGTTCTCTGGAATGATGGATGGTGGTGGAGCTCCATCCAGTACTTTTGGGATACTGAGCTGGAGAGTTGGAAAGGATCTGGTGGGGTGGTCCAACATCCAACATTCTGACCTCACTAACACTCTTGTCGCTGAATGCAATCAAATCCTCACAGCAATGCTCCATCCTCCAAAATCTAGTAGACAGCCTTCTTCTTCTCCGGATTGTAGAGACAGATACTCCAACAGAAGCAGGAGAAACTCTTCTAATACCCTTGATGTTGGAAGAGCAGGTGTCCCAGTACTTGTCCATTTAGTGTGCATCTGGCAGTAATGTGTGTATGTAATATATGGGATGGAATGACTCAGTATATTCAGTATACGTCCATTTTTTTTGTTGTGCAAAGATAAAAATGAAATAAAATAAACAATAAAAGCATAAAATAGTCCAATAAAAACCAACCATATCCGCCTGAGACATCCTCAGTCCTAAACCTCTAAGAGCTTTATGGAGTCGTTCAATAGGCCGGACCTCTCGCCGTGTTTTAACTGAGAGCCTCCAGAGCCGCATATGTCGAAAAGGACAGACTTGCTGAGCTGGGTTTTGGAGTTCGATCCTTCAGTCATCGAAGAGAGAGAGGCTGAAAAAAAGGAATATTGATATGCTTTAGATCAGCAGCAGCTTAACCAGGAATCTGTACATTTCCTATTGGCACTCGGCCCTGACCCTGCTCTGTACCTTTACTATGGTGGCTGAGCTGCTCTCTGTGAGCTGTTCCTCTAAACACTTCCACTGTTCAATAATAATAACACCACTCACAGCTGATGGAGAAAGATCTAGGAGGGAAGGTCTAAATTTCACCAGCTGACTTGTAGTTGTTGGTGCAGCGGTGTCTCCTATTACATACAGAACCACGCTGGAGTTCAGTGAGCTCTTCAGAACCTCCTGTTCTTTCGCTTATGTGTGGAAGAAAGGCCTGACAGACTGCAGGACTAGGGGGCTTGATGTTATACACCATGAATACGCACCATCCATCATTCCAGAGAACACAGTTCTCCCACTGCTCCACAGCTCAATGCTGCTGGGGGGCTTTATATATATATATATATATATATATATATATATATATATATATATATATATACCCCTCTACTAGCCCAAGCCTGGCATTAGGCAGCATGGTGCCAATAGGGTCATCAATGTTGATGAACTGCTCTAGTGAGTCCTAATCTATTGGCAGTACTTCTGTACAAGGCCTAGACAAGCTGTGTGTATGTGTGCAATGGTTACAACTTGAGTAAGTGGCGGAATGTATTTTTAGAAGGAGTGTCCACAAATATTTGGACGTCTAGCGTATTTGCTCAGCAGTGATTTTATGGTGGTTTCTTTTTTATTAAGGATAATAGAGGGCATGATGTAATTCTGATGAAATGGCCAGTGGGTGCCTAATAAACTGGCAATCCAGTACAGTTATAAAAGGATTATTAATGGTTGCAAAATCTAATTATACACTGCAGGCTCTGAGCACAGTGAATAGGTTGACTGCAGCTGAACCTACTGTGCATGTGTGTACACGCAGAGCAGTCCACTGGTTCTGCAAAGCAAAGGAAAGCTTTTCTCACCTGTGTGAGGTCCCGGCAGGCGGGCGATACCTGCAGCCTTCATTACTTTTATCTGATAAACTGAAAGTAAAAAGAGAAGCAAACACGAGTCAAACTCACGTTACATTCAAAACAAATCAGATTCACCTCTGTTCTGATGTGTGTGCTGATTTGCGTTAAATGACTGTGATGGGACAGGGATAGGCCGCTGTGTCTGGCTCAGCAACCAGGCTACTGTTCAGGCTTCAGCGTCATGGAAGATATAGGGGCCAGATATAAAAGGGCAAAACAACAGATTTCACCATCAGGCACGTACTGAAATTTGCACATTGGTTCTGTAGTGTTTCTGTTATTCACTAACAGCAACGTGATTTGCATTGCCATCTCATTTGTGTACACTCTAAAAGGGCACGTCTCTTAGTCCACAGAATCATCATCCTCGCTTTATGGAAATGGAGGAGTTAGATGTGCTAGATGCACTATATGTCCAAATATTTATGGACATCCACTCTCTAATGAATGCCTTTTGCTGACACAAGCTAGACAGTTTGTCGAGTCCCTATAGAGTAAAGTACTGTCAATAAAAAATAGGACTTTCTGGAGCAGATAAATAAGCATGACCCTATTGGCACCATTCTGCCTAATGCCAGGCGTGGGCTATAGAGGGGTATATATAAAGCCCCCCAGCAGTGGAAGAGCTGTGTTCTCTGGAATGATGGATGATGGAGCTCCATCCAGTACTTTTGGGTTGAGTTAGGGATGATACAATGAGGTGGTGATCATCATCCCAACATCCTAACCTCACTAATGCTCTTGTTGCTGAACGCAATCAAATCCTCACAGCAATGCTCCTTCTCCAAAATCTAGTAAAAAAAACTTCTTCTCTGGACAGTAGAGACAGTCACCCCAACAAAAGCAGGATCAACTCTTTTAAATAGAGATGCGCCTTGATTACAGAAGAAACAATGAATGAGCAGGTGTCCCAATACTTTTGTCAAACTACTTCTGGAACAGCTTACCTATCATCGCAAGGCCTGTCACAACAGCCGTCACAATTATAGCTGTAGTCAGTGCCACCATCGGCACCACTACATGCAGTAGCTGCCATTCACTGTCATCACCTTTGGACCTGGAGACAGAGCGTGCTGCAGAAAGAGGAGGAAAACACCTGTGAACTTAACCACAGCTTACAATCATCCGCTGTGTTTACATATCTGCCAAAAAGGAAGTAAATTGGAGTCACAGTCATTGTGTGCTCTTGGCTGAGGTAATAGGATTTTGCCTCTGGCTTTCTGAAGAGGCCTTCATCAGAGCTTTGAAATGTATTTCAATGATCTCACGTATAGTCAAAATGGGCGGTGTATGGCAGGTTGGGTCCTGTTCAGTCATACACAAACACAAGCAGGCCGAAATGTCACAAGCCACGCTTGCCAGAGGAGGTTTGCTGGAACAGGAACTTGATGCAATTAACTATGATGTTTTTGCAAGTTGTAAATGAAGCACAATAGCATTTTTGCTTCGGAAAGACTTTCACATCTGCTGACAGAGGCACTTAAATCAAGTCCTGACATGAAGGTTGTGGATTTGAACTCACAGCAAGGGGGCTGGCAGTAGAGAGTGGTCACTCCGTATTTCACATCTGCCCGCTTTGCCTGGGTGAGCAAAGAATTTGATTAGTGCCATCAATGAAGAATTGCCTACAGTATACAGTAGAGATATGTCCAGCCTAATCTATAACAATAACAACAAGAAGTTTCTCATTTTTAATAGAATCTAATTGGAACTATTGGTCTCTATAACATCCATCCAACACTTCATCTGACACAAGCAATTACCTTGATGCAGATACTCGGCTCACAGAGATCCAAGGCCAGATCCGGTTTTACAGTCTGAAATTTCTCCTGTAAAAACATCAGAGAAAAGTTTTTATCAGATCTTAAACTAGATCTGATAAGTAAAAAAGTGTTGTTTTCAAGCTGTTTGGGTTGAAATTTCAATTGATTAATATGTATGAAATCACACAACCTCACATGTATTATAAATAGAGGCTATTTAATGATATGAGATTGTGCTGGTACAGTGCTTGGACCCCAGGGATTGCCATTTGCTTTTACATTGTAGACTGTGGTGCAGTGCTTAGACCCTAGTGATTGCCATTTGCTGTGTAAGTCGTAGACTGTGGTGCAGTGCTTGGACCCCTGGTGTTTGCTATTTGCTATGTATTTTAAATTGAAAATGAATTTTAAATTAAAAAGTTTAAACTTAAAATTTTTAATTACCTTACATATACATTAAGTTCCCAATGGCCATCGCTGGGGTCCAAGCACTGCACCACAGTCTACGACTTACATACAAATTCAGTAATTTGTAGACTTTGGGGCAGTGCTTGGACCCCTAGTGATTGCCATTTGCTGTGTACATTGTATAATGTGGTGCAGTGCTTGGACCCCAGTGATTGCCATTTGCTGTGTACATTGTATAATGTGGTGCAGTGCTTGGACCCCAGTGATTGCCATTTGCTGTGTACATTGTATAATGTGGTGCAGTGCTTGGACCCCAGTGATTGCCATTTGCTGTGTACATTGCATAATGTGGTGCAGTGCTTGGACCCCGCCGATTGCCATTGGAAAGTGAATATTAATCTAGGCTAGATTAATTTAATTGGGTGTATTTATATTACTCAAACTACAGAATTTGTACTAATGTCTAACAAGGTGGAAGCTAGCTAGAAAACTTGTACTTCAGATGAGCTAATGCTAAAGCTAATGCTAAAGCTAACAATGGAGATAGTCAGAAGTCAGGAACTTTAATGACAGGCATAAGAAATCAAGATAACCTGTATCTGAAGTCCTTTCCAGCTCTCTCAGCATCAATCTCACAGCAGGTTTGAGTTTTGTCAGAGGTTTCCCTTGTTTGGTGGACGACGTGGCATTTAGAGGTGGTTGTAGAACAGGATAATAGGAGTGAGTATTTTCAAAATGGTCAACAGGAGGCTCTAACTATATCTACTGTATGTTGGCAGTTAACTTATCTTCTCATCTACAGGAACACTATTCAACCATTCATGATGGCGGTCCATGATAAACCATTATGTATTACAGATGCTGCAGACAGAGATTAGGTTGGGAAAAGTCTGAGGAATTCCCTTACAGCTTCAATGCTTCCTTTCAACCCCTGTAAAATCCTTCTCAGCATTCTTTCCAAGTGACTCATTGCCTGTTATCCTGTACCACGCTGAATGTAGGCTAATTGAAAGATGGTGATGACCATGACAACATTAGATTAGAATGGGGATGTGTTATGGAAGGCTGCATTTCAATGGACAAAAACTTCCAGATACCTTAGCATGCCATTATGCGCATCATCTGAACAAACACAAACAAACTATGAATGGCAAGTTGCTGGGTTTTTTTTACTTTGTCCTACTTTGCTAGCATGACCATATCACTTAGAAATCTGTGTCTGCTATGTTTAAAAACTGGTCAGCCTAAAATAATGCAGTAACTGATTATAGAGAACTTCTCATAACTTTTTGTAACTTCTGCATCTCACTTTGGACAATACTGCATTTTAAACTGAGCCTCAAAACCATCAGTAAATGAGCTGCAGCTGAAACTGATTAAATACTGTGCAAGGTGTTTACTCTGTGGCTCCGCCCCTTCAATTTATTTACTGTTTAATCCAATTTGCACCTGAGAACTCCCCCTATCACAAGACATTCTCAGACTGGGGGCTATTAACAGTGAAGCGCTGACTGAGCTCTTGCTGGGATTTGAATGGATCCTGATAATCTCCTCACTCTTGCTAAAGTGCAGCAGTTAGACTGTAGGGCCGGTCTAGAGCTGTTCTTCTACAGAGTATATTTGCCTTCCCTTCTTTCTCAGACACAGATACGAGCTCTTGGGTGGAGCGACTGTCTAACTGCCTGCTCATCAAGAGACTCATAGAGATCGTAAGTTCAAATTCCACTAACAGCCCTCTATGGTCAGGAGTCTGAGAGGGGGGGGGTGCAGGGGGGGAATAAGCAGTAAACAGATCGAGGGGGAGGAGCCACAGACTTGACATCTTATACAGTATTTAATCAGTTTCCAGACCTTTTATCATTTACTGATGATTTTGAGGCTCGATTCAGTGTGAACTGTTGATCAAACTGAGCTGCAGAAGTGAGGAATGAGAGTTAGAAGAACGCTGTGTTATTCTGTTTCGTAGATTCTCTTCATACTTTGGTATTTATTGCTGTGCAGTGATTTAGAAGCAATATAGCTCCCGCTAATCATTAACATCTACATATTTGACAGTGTGCTTTATCAGCTGCTGACTCTCTAAAAAGTGAATAATTGACTTTTGATTACTGTAACCTTTCAGAAGGAGTTTTCTAAAGAGCTGCAGAGAAACAATATGTTTTATATATTTTCTGTGTACATAAAATATACAAACATAAAATGCACCATTAATAAATAACCACCATTAACCACTAGTAACAGAATTGCATGCATGCACATGTACTGGGTATCGTGTGATACTACTGGACTACTGGACACCTTCAATGGTCTTGTAGATTGAGTTGTTTGTAGCTAGGGCTGGGCGATATAGTAAAAAAAATACTATATCACGATATTTAAAAACTTTTTTCACAATACACAATATCTATCACGATACATGTAATTACGACCTAAATACATCAGTAGCGACTCTAACAATTCTTATAAACTACTATTCAGATCAATTATACCTTCAGTCTAATTACAGCGTTAGTAATGAAACCTGCAGCTGATCAGTGTTTATTCGGCATTAACAGTCTCCTCCATACGCTCAGAAAAGCTTACTGTTTTCAACAGAATTTATCTTGATACAGTAAAATATCGTCATATCGCCCAGCTGTAGCTCACAGATTCCCAGATATATAACATATATATCCATAAAATCAATAGCTCCTTCTACAAGACCTCTGAAGGTGCCCTGTAGTATCTGGCACCAAGGCATTACAGAGGATCTTGTAAGTGCTGTAATGTGCCAGGTGGGGCCTCCATGATGCTCAGGCTCCAAGATCCAGTTCAGATGCGGACAGGGGTTAGCATGGGCAACACATTCCTTCATTAACAATCATTACAATTTCTGAGACTTAGCAGCTCTTTGGTGGGTTCAGACCAGATGGTCCAAATAGTCTTTGTTGCCCTAACTCCTCAATGAGCCCTAGGCACTCAACACCCTGTTACCAGTTAACTGTTGGTAGGTATTCATTGACACTGACCAGGAACAACCCAAAAGGCGTTCGGCCATTATTATCGCTTAGGTCTTCACCCCTGTCCTTTTCTCCCACATCCAACACCTCAACTATGAGAATTGGTACACAGCTTAGGCCTGCCTGTTTACATCAACCCTTTAAACCCTAAAGGCCTGTAAATGGGCCCATACTTTAACTCCTCGCTCTCAAACCACAGCTTTAAAAATAATGAAAGGGTTGAAACTGAGGTCATTTACATACACTGGTCTTAAAAGCACTGATAAGCAGCCTGTTTAATTCTAAAGGATAAATAGAGGTCATGTAGTGTGTGATGGTACAGATTAAGAGCCCCCTACCTCTTACCAAACTACACTTACCACTTCAACTACGGTGGTCTGTGTGTCCTTACACTCATCAGCCGCAGTCTTGTCACACTTGCTCAGAGAGAGACTGGTTTTGACCCGGGACATCACAAGCAGCTGTGGGAGACCCTCCTGTGTGGATATTTCCCATGCTAAAGGACAGAAAACACTGTGAATATGGGAAAATGGACATGTTACCGGGACCCAGTTAGACTTTCCCAAATGGGCCCCATCTTTACAGCCCATCTTAATCTCTAAAGCCCTTTATGCAGTATACAACCACAGACGGGGCCCATGTTTAACCCCATCTGATCCATCACTGACCCTGGTGGGCATCCATATGTGAGGCCAACGTGGAACCCAAGGACAAAACATTCTGGTTCCCAGTTGGGCTGCCCATACAAGCCACAAAATGGATATGCTAGTTTTAGCTATAGGCTGAATGGGTGGGTAAATAAATAATTACATTCTCATGAGAAAAAAGTGAGGTCAATAAAATTTTCCATGCTAATGGGACCTGAAAATGACCTCAAAGTGCTCCAGGTCATCTCTCACAGAACTGACATATGGTGTCATATGATCTATGGCTATGACTTGGGCATGAAGCTTCATAGCAGTCTTATAGATTGAATCATGTGATACTACTGGACTACTGGACACCTTCAGTGGTCTTGTAGATTGAGCTGTTTGCAGCTAGGGCTGGGCAATATAGTAAAAAAAAAATTATATATCAGATTATATAAGACTTTTTACATGTAAATACATCAGTAGCAACTCTAGCAATTCTTATAAACTACTATTCAGATCAACATCTGCTGCTCTTCATCTAATTAGACCTTCAGTCTAATTACAGCGTTAGTAATGAAACCTGCAGCTGATCAGTGTTTATTACACTAACAGTCTCCTCCATATGCCTAGAAAAGCTTACTGTTTTCACCATAACAACTTTTATCTTTGTCTTTATCTATTATCTAAATTTTCATACCCAGTCTTATAGATTGAACAGATCTGCCACTTTACTTGGTAACGCTTTACTAAAAAGCTGAGAAAAATGAAATTGTCCATATTATGGGACCTATTCAGCTTCGCCATGCTTTTCTCTGAAACTCTGCAGCCTTATAATAAAAAAAAATTATAATAAGGTATTACACAACTTTCTTTTGCTGACTCTGTAGTGTATGCTATGGAGTCATTTTGAGTGTACACTGAGATTGCCTAATAAAGTGTTTTCCCTGCTTACCTGCACCTGATTCAGCTCTTCAGACATGTTAGAGCAGGGGAAACACTAACTCATGCAATATAGGAGCTATTTCAGGGCTGAGGGCGGAAAACGGTTAAGAACATGAAAGCACTGACTAGGCTGTATCACCCATTTACACAATAGCCATAAAATACACCAGAAGCTCTGCTCGACTAAAAACAGACCATTATTAAGGTGCAGTCACTGTCATACTTGTGACTCAAAAGGCACAACAAACGGACCAATAGAAATGCTCCATAATGACTGACTTTAAACTTTATAAGTTTATCATAAAGCTACAGTCACTTTCTAGAGAATGCTTTTAGCTATTTTAGGCTGCACACATTGCCGACACAGATGTGCAAATGCACACACCAATAGCTTGCCTAGTCCCTGTAGAGAAGTACTGCTAGAATAGCACTTTCTGGAGCAGGTAAACAACATGAGCCTAATGCCAATCGTGGGCTAGAGGGGTATAAATAAAGCCCCCCAGCATTAAGGAGCTGTGGAGCAGTGGAAGAATTGTGTTCTCTGGAATGATGGATGAGTTGGGGATGATGAGGTGGGGTGGTGACCATCATCCAACATCCAACATCCTGACCTCGCTAACTCAGCTCTTATCGCTGAAAGCAATCAAATCCTCACAGCAATGCTGCTCCAAAATCTAGTAGAAGGTATTCTTCCCAGGACAGTAGAGACTAGTAGTTACTCCAACAAAAGCAGGATCAGCTCTTAAAAACAATTTAAAAAAGCAGGTGTCCCAATACATTTGTCCATATAGTGTACATTAGTAAGCTTCAAAGGCTCTTTAGAAACATCGCAATGTTGCCTGGGAGGAAGATCAAAGCCACAAAGGTCCGGAGATCAAAGCAAGAGAGCTCACAGACAAAACAGAGCATTCAGCTTTGACATGAACATACAGCCACTAGTTCAAGCCGGAGAGATATTGCTGACCCCTGACGGACTCCACTGAGAACAATGCAAATCAGGACCTTCAAGAAGAATCATGAGGGTTGGAACGTGGTCACTGAGCAAATACAATGAACTTTCATGCAATAAATGATAATAATGGTTAGAAACCTGTATGAATAAATGAATATGAGTTCCTACAATCAGTGGCAGCTGGGATCCCACAATGTAAGGACCACCCAACCACTGCGGTTTGGACAAGTTAATACATTCAGACTCAATTACCTGGGAAATTCCCTTCGGAAAACGGGCACTTCACCCAGACTCCAGCCTCTGTTTTGAACTAAAAACAAAACAAAAGAAGAGCCGGCATTGTCTAAATAATGAGTGGGAGGATGATTTTCATTTCCAGCACAGAGTTAAAGTGAAGCAATAAATTTCACGGTGACATTAACGTACGGAAATGATCAAAGGCATTCAGACGACTATATTTACCTTCATGCAAAGCCGGGGGTGAGGATCCACTGCCGAATATGTCACCTGTGGAGGATTGTGTGGTTAGGTCCAATTAAAACATCCTGGGTGTTGCTCTCCTTTTCCTTCTCCTTATTTCTGACATTGTTTTTAATATATTGCATCACTGTCACAGAAAGAAATTGCCATTTTTCCATTTTTGTCCAAATATTTATGGACATCCCTTGAAATGAATGCATTCAGGTACTTTAAGTTACAACCAGTGCTGACACAGATGTGCAAATGCACACATACACACAGCTTGTCTAGTCTCTGTAGAGAAGAAGGACTGCCAATAGAATAGGACTCTCTGGAGCCGATAATAAGCATTAAGCTATTGGCACCATGCTGCCTAAAACCAGGCGTGGGCTATAGAGGGGTATGAAGCCCCCCAGCATTGCGCTGAATTGTGAGAACTGTGTTCTCTGGAATGATAAATGGTGGTGCTCCATCCAATACTTATAGGATGAGTTGAGGAGTTAAGGATGAGCATCCAACATCCCAATCTCACTAACACTCTTGTGGCTGAATGTAATCAAATCCGCACAGTAATGCAGGACAAAAGCAGGATAAACTCTTCTTAATACTCTTGTATTCCCAAGAAGCAATAAACGAGCAGGCGTCCCAATACTTTTGTCAATTTGGTCTAATAGAAATCTGGCAGTTTTTCTTTACATGGTGTTAGAATTTCATGATGACTGACCAATAGAAAGGTTCCGAAATGACCTGGGATACAAACTTTTTACATTGACTTCCATTGAAAGTTAAGAAGGTATCTTCTCCTATAAAGTTTCGAGGTTGAGGTTTCCAGCGATTAATTACTTTGCTACTGATTTTCCCCCAAAAAAGGGGCTTACTTTTCTCTTGACGTGGGACTGCGAGGAATTGGCGAGGTCTTGGCACACACCTCCCTCTTGGAGCTCACACAGGGTGATGGTAGCATCAACATGGCACACGGCTTCCCAAGAGAGCTTCTCCTCCACTGGGTCAAACGTTATGCCAGACCACAGCTCCTCCACACCTGAGGGTCATGAAAGGTGGGTCACTGACTGCTCTTCAACGAAGCAGAACCTTGATCTTCAAAAGCAAAGTGTGTACTTACGGTTTTTGAAAGGGCAGACTTGAATCCGCGGTGCGTCGGTCATGACTGACCAGCCCTATGAACACCACAAAAACACCACAGGGTCACCATAAGGTTGCTAATGCTAATAAATAGCATGCTGCTGGTGCTTATAGAGGTGCCATGGAATGTATTTATTGAGTGGCTTTGGTTTGGATATAAAAAATATGCTCACATGTGGATTCATAAGCTTATTAACAACCCTGTTACGGTTACTCATAAGCTCTGGTTTGCAGCACCACACTGTCATGGTTAAACTTCGGCGAGTAATCTGTGGTTCTTGTGCATCCTGAACTGTTTGGAGAAGGGCGGATTAACAGCC
>NC_132879.1:56509593-56559593 GCF_030463535.1 Salminus brasiliensis | reverse complement strand
CAGCAGCATGGTGCCAATATGTAGGTTCATGCTTATCTGCTTCAGACAGTCCTATTTATTGTATTGGCAGTACTTCTCCACAGGGACTTGATAAGCTGTGTATGTGTGTGTGTGTGTGTGTGTGTGTGTGTGTGTGCATTTGCCCCATAGAGCAATACCTGCTGGTTTAGCAGTCTCCCTCTCGCGGCACGTGAGAAGCTCACAATTCTGCACCGCTCCATCATCCCTGTGGTAACCATGCACACATAGATGCCACGGATGTGTTCTGGAAGAGAGATGTCCACTTACAGTCACTCAGTCTAACAGCTGATCCACCTCTATCTGACTAATATCTTGGTGGCCATCTCTAATAATAAGTCTGACCACTAGACCTGACCACCTACCTTCTTGGAGCACCATGTAGTTGTACATTTAGCCCAGTGGCCTCCAGGCCTGCTCCAGCAGAGTTACCTTTATACCCAGCCCTAATCCACTCCACCTGACCCTCCTAATCACTGTCTCTAGAAGTGCTTGGCTTGCTAAATGGGGGGTGTTAAATTTGAGCTGGAGTGGAAACCTGCTGGAAGATAGGTCTCCAAGAGGAGGGCTGAAGGCCACTGCTCTAGCCCCTCATCAGTGGTCAGCAGCGGGCTAGAGTGAGGGGTGGGGGCCACATGGGGGGTATGGTATGTTTTGTCAGTCATCATGCTGAAATTCAAGCTATGTATTGTATTCCATTGATGTCACGCAAAAACATTGTATCTCCAAAACTTTAGCTTTAAAGAAGAAGGAAATAACCTTCTTAACTTTCAATGGAAGTCAATGTAAAAGATTTCATTTCAGGCCACTTTGGAGCATTTCTATTGGCCCATTCATCGTAAAATACTGATACAATGTAAAGAAAAACAGCAAAAATGAAGATACAAGGTTTTTGCATGCATGGCATCCGTACTGAATCCTTATCAAGCTGATAGTAGTAATTACAGTGGGTGAAAAGCATGTATAGGGCATTGAGAAGTCTTGTGGTGTGATGGACAGGGTAGAGATGGCAGCTGATGAACTGTGCAGCTACAGATGGCCTCAGAGGTTTCTGATAAACTGGCCAATGAGTGTAGATGCAACAAACTGGCAACTTACTGTTGATCTGTAGAGCAGTGCTGACTCTGAGATGAAGGGAGCACCTCTGCCTGCCTTGGCACTTCATCACTGTGGAAATGCTGGTGTTGCTGAACATATCTTTGCTCACACCTCCTGGCAGGTTCTTGCACTGCTGAAGTGACACTGCAAAGCACCATCAGACTCCATCAGTCCATTGCAATACATACATTTCCCCCCCTCAGCCCAAAAGTAGCCGGTTTAGCTAGATAGATACACTACGTGTCCAAATGTTTGTGGACACCCCTTCTAACAAATGCATTCAGCTGCTTTGTGTTGCACCCATTGCTGCAAAAATGTGCTGACAGCTTGTCTAGACCCTCTAGTGAAGCACTGTCAATAAAATAGGACTCTCTAGAGCAGATAAATGCTGCCTAATGCCAGGCGTGAGCTAGAGGGGTCTAAAGCCCCCCAGCACTCAGAACTGTGTTCTCTGGAATGAATAATGGTGGTGCTCCATCCAGTTTTTTTTTTTTTTTTTTTTTTTTTTGGTGGGTTGCGGAGTTGGGATGGATGAGGTGGGGTGGTGATCATCCAACATCCTGACCTCACTAACTCTCTTGTCGCTGAACGTAATCAAAACAACAATGGTCCAAAATAAATAAGCAGGTGTCCAATTACTTTTGTCCACATAGTGTATGTTTGGGGCATGAGTCATGCTTGGTTAGGTTCGCACTGGAGCTACGAGGATAACGAGTTGGTAGTTAGTAATAGAAGCTACCACACCAAGTAGCATTGATCAATCTACATACAGTACAAGTGCTTAATGGTTATTGATCACAGGGTTGTAGGTTCGATACCCGAGTACCAGATCAACTTATGGACGCAACTTGTCGAATTCAATACACAGTCTGGGAGCAGAATAGTGCCACCAGCGGACTGCACGGCCAGGGGGGCAATGGGGAGTACAGCGTCTTTGCCCACGGGCTCAATTAGAAATATGCTGTCAGTCCTGGGGTTTGAACCAGCAACCTTCTGGTAGGCTAGCAGTGCAACCCACTAGAAAAGGCTGGTTGTGCATCAGGATGAATCACTGGCTGGGTTAGAGTTAGAGCTCTAAGTTGTGGATCACAAGGTTGTGGGTTTGATACCCATGGATGCTAAGCTGCCACATGTTAGGCCTTTGAGCAACCCTCACTGTAGCAGTGTAATGCTAAGTATAACACTTCCGGTATTTCTGACACTTAGACCAGCCACCCCTAAAGCTTTTGTTGGGAATGATCGATTATACACACATGTATCAGTTCGCAATCCGAAAATAAATAAATAAATAATTACTCACTTTGATAGCTGGCTTCGCAAGGAAGTTCCTGAAAAGGAAAGATGTCAGAAAGTCCAGTTTAGCATCATACTTTATGATTAGCTGTTGTGATACATCGACATGGAGTATAGGAGGATCACATGACACATTCACGACTTTAGCAAACCTGTGATTATGTTTTGATGTCTCAATAATAGCCGCATGGCTAACAGCCTGGCACGAGGAAGCTGACACAAGTAGGGGTTTGCCCAGTAAGCTTTGCACAGTGCAACATCCTGGTTCCATTCACACATAAAATGCAATTGTGGCTGTGTTCATGCATTCTTATCAACAAAGTCCTCACTGGACCTTTGTTCATCTAACGTGGCAACAGATCTGCTCAGAAACCGAGGCCTGCTGTGTCTTTTACCATAACTGCAACATTCTTCCCACATGGCACCTGCTGCTGTCAGTCATAAAAAGCTCATAATGTGGGCCATGTTCAATAAACACCGAGCGCTTCTGAGAACCCGGGACTGAAACAGGAACAGGAAGCACGCAGAGCCACACTTTCTTTTTTTCTGGATTTGTGTATAAACGTGGAGGAAGTGCTGTTTTGGACGTAACCTGACGACACCGTCCACATGTCAGAACGTGAGGCAACACTTCACTCACCCTCCCGCGGAAACGAGAAGGTAGTAGTGCTGTTGCTGTTCAGTGGAAAGCCAGTACTGACGTGTGTTCAGTTACCGGGACTACAGTTTACCGACACAGACCCTCTACTGGGCTTCAGAAAGTCAAACGACAGAGTAAGCAGCTTGTTAGAGTGTGGACTGCAGGGCAGTGCCAGTTCTTGTATGACGCATGTGTGTGTCATTTTCCATGAGCGTCAATAAAGGTATTCAGATTTTGATGTGAAACCTGTCAGAAGTAATGATCACTGTAATGAACTGTGTACACAAAGGTGACCACTATAGCAGCAATTACAGCATTTCTTATAAATGTATATATATCTATCTATCTATCTATCTATATATATATATATATATATATATATATATATATATGGGATTATATACCTATGAGGTATATATATATGTATAAATATATATATATATATGGGATTATATACCTATGAGGTATATATATATATATATATATATATATATATATATATATATATATATATATATGTATGTATATATGGTATTATGTACCTATGAGATACCTATATATATATATATATATATATATATATACATTTATATGTATATATATATATATATATATATATATATATATATAGGATTGATATGATACAATTTACCACAATTTGAACCTGAATTTGATGATAAATCAACCAATAAATATACTCCATATATATCAAATCTATTACTTCCACTATGTATCAAGTCAATTATATAAAATACAAATTATAATATATATAATATATTATATATATATATATAATACAAATATGTATATGTGTGTGTTATATAAAATCAATTACTTCCACAATTTATTGATAAATTGATCATTATTGATAAAATAAATTGACAAATGATAATATATACATAATATGTTACATATTACATATACATATATATAGCAATATTACATATGAAATATTATAGAATATTATATAGGATAATAATATATATGTATAATGTGTGTGTGTGTGTGTGTGTCCTAGATATATTTCTATATTTTACAGCATCTCTGTAATAAGCCTAGCTCTAAAACTAGCCCTGCTTTTCACCTCAGTAACCAAAAATAAACAAAGTTGCCATTTAAATAAAAGAATATATGATGAAAATGAATATATAATGAAATTAAAGCTCTAATACAACATCTAAAATAAATATATATATATATATAATTCCGCCTGTGCTGATTTGCTCTGATCAGGATATTTCAAGCACATCTACAAATACAGAGGTGAACATTGAGCTAAAGCAAGAGGTTAAGGTTAATTACCAATCAGTACCCATGAGCTGCATAGGTGAGACTCTGTCAGCCACCTCTCCCTAACCCAATCAGCAGATCTGGAGATGGTTTAGAGCAGCAGCTCTTCCAGTCAAATACCTGAGAACAGCGGGCTCCACACTGGTCAATCTTCTCTATGGCATCTCCTCGTGCTCTGGAGCTGTAGAAAGCCAGCAGGAACAGCACCACACTCCTCATCCTCAGTGAGTGGAACCCAGCCTGCCTGGCAGCTGAGCAGACCTGAACACAGACAGCTGAAGTCCTTAGTTAGAGAAGATCTTGGACTTAGACTAAGGACTAGATCAGTGTCTGTACTGTCTGTTACAGTCAGTGATTATACTTTACAGAAGTTCCTCCTGAGGCTTGGTAGCTCTTACCTCTAAAGTGAAGAGCCTAATATATCTGTTGTGAGGGGGAGGGACTCTTTCTCTCTCTCTCTCTCTCTCTCTCTCTCTCTCTCTCTCTTTCTCTCTCTCTCTCTCTCTCTCTTTCTCTCTCTCTCTCTCTCTCTCTCTCACTTTCTCTGGATGCAGTTCATTATACTATCCGTTTTATGAGTACCAGCTGGTGACTGTGGAGCTGAGCAGTTGCTATGACTGTCTATGAACTGGTCTATTATTCTAATGATGACTTAGAGCTTTGATCAGGTCATTTAATAGGTGAACTGACACTCGTATGCAAATGATGGGACACACTGTGGAGAGTTGTGTGTGGTCCTTACAGCAGCTGTTAATGGTTAAACGGTCCATATCCCACATTAATGTGCTGCTAAAACTGATATACTCTATGCGTCCAAAAGTTTGTGGACACCCCGTCTACCTAATGCATTCAGCTACTTTAAGTTGCACCCATTTCTAACATAAACGTGCAAATGCAAACATACACACACCTTATCTAGTCACTCTAGAGAAGTACTGCCAATAGAATAGGACCCTCTGAAGCAGATTATAATCACAAATCTATTGGCACCATGCTGCCTAATGCCAGGCATGGGCTATAGAGGGGTATAAAGCCCCCCCAGCATTGAGCTGTGGAGCAGTGGAAGAATTGTGTTCTCTAGAATGATAGTGGTGGAGCTCCATCCAGTATTTTGGAAGAAGATTGTGGATGAGGATGTGGGGTGGTGATCCTCATCCAACATCCTGACCTCACTAACTCAGCTCTTGTCACTGAATGCAATCAAATTCTCACAGCAATGCTCCTCCAAAATCTAGCAGAAAGTCTTCTTCTCTGGACAGTAGAGACAGTTATCCCACAAAAGCGGGATCAACTCTTTTAATACCCTTGATTTCTAAAACAAACAAAAAAAAACAACAATAAATGTGCAGGTGTCCCAATACTTTTGTCCACATAGTGTATTTAAGGTAGAAAGGGTTGTGCAGCTTGGTACCCACTCCTTGCTATGCTGTTGCTATGGTATGCCAGGTGGTTTCTATTTCTAGCGTGTTGCTAGGTGGTTGCTGTGGTAACCAAGGCGGTTGCTATGATGTTGTTCTATGTGTTGCTATGATTGCAATGACATTAAGTAGTGCTTGCTGGCAGTGTTGGTAGATGGATGCTAGAAAAACACTGATTATCTTCATCCACAGCGGCCCTTTCGAGGGGTGGCATCTACATATTAGGCAGCAAGTGAACAGTCAGGTCTTAAAGGTGATGTTGGAGACACTTTGACAAGAACCAAACTGTAAATAATGGGAATTATAAAAAAAAATTGTGACAAAAGCAAAAAGAGCCACACGTCTCTGCCTAGCTGAAAAGCAGAGCCTATTCTGTTTACTTTATAAAGAATATTAAAGTTTGTTGCCCCCAGTCTCACTCCTCACTCCCACAAGCAGGGTTTCACAGGGGTGCGGAAAGCCAGCAGTGCGTGAACCAGGAATCTTCACTGCTTGGGTATATTGTTAAAGACCTCAGCCGCCCTGCACTGACCTACTCCTCCACACAGAACTATGTGAGGTTTGATATTTACAGCCTGTTCCAAGTTCCTCCACTGCAGTTTCGACTCGTGTTTTGATTCACTTATTCCGATTAAACTGCTTCCTTTTTTCCAGTCGGTCTGTTGTAGGTCTGTCTCATTGTCGCAACTCGAGGCTATGTGTTCAGGTTCAGCTCCTGACCAGATAACCTCCTGTCTTCACACTTCTCTGGTACGTTGTGGGATTTCCAGTTAACTCTGCACTAATTAGTACAGCACCTGCATTAAAAAAATCTATAACATTAACTCAATGATAACTTTAATAGAGAGATGCCCGGGCCTTGAAGCAGAGCTGCTAGGTTCATAATTCTAGAATTACAATTTTTTTATTACTATGATTTTTTAGTTACACTTTAGCATATCTTGTGTAGTCCCCCAGGGTTCTATTTAAAGGTCTATGAAAATGAAGTAAATTACAAGAGCCCCACAGTTATTAGGGTAAAGAGCTGAAGTTTGGGTTAATGTACAGGGTTTAAGGGGGTAAACTGGTCACTAGGGTATCTTTTGAAGTGCCACAGGGTTCAATTTTAGGGTCTATAAAATTGTGAGGGTGAAGAACTGAGGTTTGGGTTAATGTACAGGGTTTAAGGGGGTAAACTGGTCACTAGGGTATCTTTTGAAGTGCCACAGGGTTCAATTTTAGGGTCTATGAAAATTATGAGGGTGAAGAACTAACGTTTGGGTTATTGTACAGGGTTTAAGGGGGTAAACTGGTCACTAGGGTCTCATTTGGAGTTCCACAGGGTTCAATTTTAGGGTCTATAAACTTGTGAGGGTGAAGAACTGAGGTTTGGGTTAATGTACAGGGTTTAAGGGGGTAAACTGGTCACTAGGGTCTCATTTGAAGTGCCACAGGGTTCAATTTTAGGGTCTATAAAATTGTGAGGGTGAAGAACTGAGGTTTGGGTTAATGTACAGGGTTTAAGGGGGTAAACTGGTCACTAGGGTATCTTTTGAAGTGCCACAGGGTTCAATTTTAGGGTCTATGAAAATTATGAGGGTGAAGAACTGAGGTTTGGGTTAATGTACAGGGTTTAAGGGGGTAAACTGGTCACTAGGGTATCTTTTGAAGTGCCACAGGGTTCAATTTTAGGGTCTATGAAAATTATGAGGGTGAAAAACTGAGGTTTGGGTTAATGTACAGGGTTTAAGGGGGTAAACTGGTCACTAGGGTATCTTTTGGAGTTCCACGGGGTTCAATTTTAGGGTCTATGAAAATTATGAGGGTGAAGAACTAACGTTTGGGTTAATGTACAGGGTTTAAGGGGGTAAACTGGTCACTAGGGTCTCATTTGGAGTTCCACAGGGTTCAATTTTAGGGTCTATAAACTTGTGAGGGTGAAGAACTGAGGTTTGGGTTAATGTACAGGGTTTAAGGGGGTAAACTGGTCACTAGGGTCTCATTTGAAGTGCCACAGGGTTCAATTTTAGGGTCTATAAAATTGTGAGGGTGAAGAACTGAGGTTTGGGTTAATGTACAGGGTTTAAGGGGGTAAACTGGTCACTAGGGTATCTTTTGAAGTGCCACAGGGTTAAATTTTAGGGTCTATGAAAATTATGAGGGTGAAGAACTGAGGTTTGGGTTAATGTACAGGGTTTAAGGGGGTAAACTGGTCACTAGGGTATCTTTTGAAGTGCCACAGGGTTCAATTTTAGGGTCTATAAAATTGTGAGGGTGAAGAACTGAAGTTTGGGTTAATGTACAGGGTTTAAGGGGGTAAACTGGTCACTAGGGTCTCATTTGGAGTTCAACGGGGTTCAATTTTAGGATCTATGAAAATGATGAGGGTGAAGAACTAACGTTTGGGTTATTGTACAGGGTTTAAGGGGGTAAACTGGTCACTAAGGTATATTTTGGAGTTCCACAGGGTTCAATTTTAGGGTCTATGAAAATTATGAGGGTAAAGAACTAACGTTTGGGTTAATGGACAGGGTTTAAGGGGGTAAAATTAGTCCCACAGGGTTCTAGTTTAGGGTCTATGAAGATTACGAGAGCACCGCAGTTATGAGGGTGAGGAACCAGGGTCGCAGCACCCAGTAAGCCTCATGGGCTTGCAACTCGCCTCTGAGCAGAGCTTCACCAGCTTTAGCCAGCAGTGTCCTGTGGGCAGCAGCATTCTGTTTACCTCTATCTACAAGGTGGACCAGCTAAGTAAGAGGGTCTAAGAGGCTAGGTAAGAGGGCCAGCTAGGTAGAGTGGACAGTGAGTAGACAGACATAGTGTTTAAGAACTCCAGCAGCACTGCTGCATCCGATCCACTTGTACCACAAGCACAACACACACTACTATCACACTCGCTACCACCACCACCAGGTCAGTCAGTGTCACTGCAGGGCTGAGAATGACTGACCCACCACCCCAATACTACCTACCTGCTCTACGGTGGTCAGTCCTGTGGTGGTCCTGAGCATTGAAGAATAAACAGGGTGGGAGGAGGAGGCTAATAACAGTCAGGGGTCTGCAGAGGAACAGATGGACTACAGTAAGAGTAGCTGACTGGGGTGGAATTGGCCCGTTTATTCACGCTTGAAGGAGGCCACTATAGAGTTTTCCATTCTAACTCAATGTGCAACACTAAAACACATATTTTACATTTCCTGCAGCATTGTGTATTGTTCTGAGTCACATGGTTTCACCACACGCTTCCTAAGTTCATACCAGAAGCGGAACACACAGCGGTTTACACACCTACATGCCATAAATCACCTAATTCCCACACTAAAGATCCCAGAATAATAACGAGAAGAAATACCTCATCCTACATCATAACCCGTCACTGGGATTTTAGAAATGTCGCGAGTTGAGAATCTGTCCCTACTGTCCAGAAAGTGTCTGCACTGTACTGTTGCATTCAGCAATAAGAGCAGCAGTGAGGTCAGGATGTTGGATGGATGCTCACCACCCCACCTCATCACCTCCATCATCCCCAACTCATCCCAAAAGTACTGGATGGAGATCCACCATCCATCCGCCTGGCATTAGGCAGCATGGTGCCAATAGGTTCATGATGTTGATCTGCTCCAGAGAGTCCTAATCTATTGGCAGTACTTCTCTAGAGTGACTAGACAAGCTGTGTGTGTTTGTGTGCATTTGCACATCTGTGTCAGCAATGGGACCTGTAAGGGGCCTTCTGGGTCAATGTTGGCCTCACATATGGATGGAGTTGATGGGGCCAGAAGGGATTAAACATGGGGATGATGGGGCCTATTTGGGGAGCCCAACTGGGTCCCAGTAACAACACGGACAACTCAGAGCCCATGCCTACCTGGAACCCACCTTGGAGCCCATTTTCCACCCATGTGTCATTTAATAGGAGGTGTCCACAAATATTTGGACATATGGTGTATAACACATATTGTATCACTATTTTTTAATGATCTAACTGACCTGAACTGCTGAACTATGGCAGACCAGGGTTTGACTGCCAGCCTGAGCAAGCGTGCCACACCACACTACACCACACCAATAAGAGTCCTTGGGAAAGACTCCCAAAATCATTCAACGGCAAGGCGCTTTGGAGAAGAGCGTGCATTGCTGTTCGTAGACCCTTTAAGAAGGCATGGGGGGGGTGTCCATCCATCCATCCCCATCTGCTTCTTCCCTGGGTCTGGAGCCTACCGGGAATCATTGTCTGCAAAGTCCTACCTTCTGTATAACAGGGTGGTAGACTAGCAGACTAGTCAACGTGTAAATATGTACAGTTATACACTGCGACTGTGCTGTAATGTGAAAGTAAGATAAGGAAGGTCAGCCATTCTCCTTGTATTGTTTGGCCAGTATCAGCGGTGCATCAGATTGCCACCCGTTCCGACGTGCACAGTCCCACCGATGAGTCAGAGATGAAACCGCCTGGCAGTGAAAGCGTGTGTGTTTCGGGGTAATTTGATGCTGGATATGAGAAGAAATAACAAAGCAATGGCTCTAGACTGAGCGAGAGTTCAGCGAGAGTGCAAAGGTTGTCGCTGAACTGGGAACTAGTAGACTGGAACAGGAAACATAAGGCATTATTTCTTCATTTATTTATTTATTTTAATAAAAGGTCACCATGACTCAGACCTATCCTGAAAAGTAATCACCCCCCCCCCAAGCAGCATAATCTGACTACACAGCCACTGCAATACAGCCACTACACGCCCATGACAAGCATGACAGGTCAAACTGTAGAGTCGTATGGTTCGAATGTTGGCTTCCAGGCCAGCGGTTTTGGGGTCATTCGAGGTGAGACTAAGTGACAGATTAGTGTCATACGCCTGTCATGAGGCCTAGTAGACGTTCTGTAACAACCTCCAGATGACATGGTTCATTTTCAGTTCTGGCTGAATGGTTCCTTTTCCCATTGCTTTGAGGAAGGGTCATCCTCCCCATCCCTTCACACATCCCATAGAAATGTACTGTACCTGGTGTTAGCTGGTTGCACATTCATGGTTTGCTCCACCTGGATGAAGTGTCCTGGCAGAGTCGGGAGTGATTAACTGAGTGACTCAGGTCTAATTTTAAACATTTACTATCGCTAACCAGGGAAAAGCAGCCGACAGGTAGCAGGTTTGTTTAAGAAAATGAGGGGGTGCTGCTTAGTCATCCTCCAGCTCCTGTGATCAATGATGTCATTATTCTGAGGGATGCAAAGTGAAGCTGTATGACTGTGGGGTGGGGTTTAGGCCAAATCTAAGGACCTATGACTGACAGGAACCCTAAAAAATCCACTAATTGGGTGTTTTTTTGGCAGATTTTTGAGTTGAGGGTCCAGTGTAGTGTCTTTTCATGGGGCCCAATATTCCTGCCAACGTCCCTGGAGACATGCTGGACATGCTGGAGACATGATGTACTGAAGACTTGCTCTGCTCTGCTTCTCTGCTGCCATTTACAGAACGTATTTATTCCCGAAACGCTATTTTGAGTGGCATAGACGACTTTCTGAGTCCCGCAAGTTGAATATTTGCTTATTGTGGATGAAGGACGCCACCTGCTGGCAGCAGTAAACCTGTGTTCTCTGGAGGAATGGAGCTCCAACCAACACTTTTGGGATGAGTTAGCATGGGTTTGTGATCCAGAAGTAATCATCCAACATTACAACCTGATTTCACTGACACTCTTGTGGCTGAATCCAATCAAATCCTCACAGCAAAGTCCCAACATCTAGTGCAAAGACTTCCCTAGAAGCGTACAGGCCATGGCTGCAGCAGAGATGAACAAGCTCTCGATTGAATCCCTCGAATTCTGAAGAGTATCGTGAGTAAACACAGATCAGCCATAACTTTAGTACCACCTGCCTGGCATGGACATCCGCAAGACCTCTGAAGGTGTCCTGCTGTGGTACATTTTGGTTCAGGTGTCCCAGATTCTTACGCTTGTCCATTTTTCCTGCTTTTAACACCATCACCTTCAAGAACTGAATTTATCTATCTATCTATTGAGTATTATGATCATACACCAATCAGCCATAACTTTAGTACCACCTGTCTAGTGTAGATCCCCTAGTGCCAACATAACAGCTCTGACCATTCAAGGCATGGACATTTGACAGTCCTTTACTCTATACTGTCTCACTCTTTATGTCCCAGGTTAGCATTGTTAGCACTGTTAGTCCACAGACAGAATTTAATGAGACACAAATAGATAGGAGTGCTAATAAACTGGGTAAAGTCAGGAAGGCCTCACCAACCCACCAGTTCAAAATCCAAGATGGCCGCACCACCACATCAACAGTAGTAAAAGCAGTCCAGCTCTACAGGAATCCAGTATCCTGTATAAGGACCAGAGATCAACAATTCATACACCTAAACCATGTATTATTCTGCAGATTTGATCACTTCTATCTATCTGTGTCCCATTAAATCAATCGTACCCGTCCCGTACTGTCCAACTTCTATCTGTGGACGTGTTTCCTTGCTGTTTGGATGCTGAAAATACTGCATAACGCACTGTTATCAACTGGTATCGCTAACAATGCTAACAATGCTAACAATGCTAGCCTGGGACATAAAGAGTGAGACATGTTTTGGTTAGATTCACCAATAAAGTAACAGGTAAAGGACTGTCAAATGTCCATGCCTTGAATGGCCAGAGCTGTTGTGTTGGCACTAGGGGGTCCACACAAGATTAGACAGGTGGTACCAAAGTTATGGCCATCGCTAACAATGCTAACCAAGAACAATTCTACCAGTGCTAACCTGGCACATATTTTGGATTGATTCACTTTAACCCACTGGTAAAGGATCGATAAACCAGTTGTGGTAAACTTTGACGTCATTCCCAGCTCCGACTTCCAACTTCAGAGGTAACTGTGGGGCAGCATTGCTGTTGATGTGCGGAGCAGCCATCTTGGATTTTAAACTTGGGGTTGGTGAGGCTCTGCCAATTTTCAGAGACAGAAATCTGACTCACTCCAGTTCAAATTTCCCAAATTTCCTGGCAAATTCTCCCATCCCAGTTTAAATTTAACACAGCACAAGCCAATCATTGGTGGCATTCAGATATATCTCACTAGATGGCGCCATGCACTCACTCCAGTTACTGTCTGAACTTTGCCCTGTAAACTTCACACGGGTTAAACATTTTTTTTATGTCATGTGAAAACTCGGTAGGACGCACCCAGTACTCTGACCCCACCACTGGACGGGCTTCTGGGGTGGAGTGGAAAAATGTTTGTGGTTATAGAGTGTGGTTACTTGTTGGTTGTCCACAGACCTTGACCAGTCTCGCCAGTTCTCACTGGCAAAAGGTCAAAGCCTGAAGGGCCTGGATTCTCTCACATACCTGGCAACCCTAAAAGCCCGTATCCAGCATGGATCTAATATATCTGTCCCCTTTATGTCCACTTCTGCTTTGAAACCTATGCTAAATTCGTAAAGCACACACTTACAAGCAAACATGTACACACACCCAATGAGGAAGCCAGTGTCTGAGGTCATCTTCAAGGTCAATGTGGTAGTTGTGGTGCATAATTAGCAGTTTTTTAAAACATTTGGGAACAGATTTGACATGTGGTTTGAAAAGACCAAAGGCCAAAGTTGGGCAGTGAGGGTATTTAGTCTGGCCTTCCAGAAAGCTACTCTAATCCCCACCCCCTAATCCAAAGTTTTCATATAGGCCTATATACAGAGGCCTTCCATGCTGATAGAATGGATAGTGAGTGTAGAAACAAGCAAGAAGGTGGTGTTAATGTTATGGCTGATCAGTTAAAAATAAGAAACATAGTGGAAATAGCTCCAGAAATTAATTGGAAAAATATATATAAATGTATAAAATGTCTAGCATGTGGGTTTTAGACTAGTTTTAGAGCTTAAGGCACTGGAACGTCCTGTACACCTTTGCTATAGTAGCATGAGGATGTCCCTGGAGTGTTGTGAGGACCTCAGAAAGGAGGCCCATGAGACCCTACCAAAGGTGTGAAAAGTACTGACACTCATTCCTCAGGTAGAAGTGAGTGGAGATACGAGGGTTTAAAAGACTTCTATAGAAGCTGAAGAATCATCTGAAGCTTTTTACTCCAGTAAAAGTGTAAAAGTACTGGTTTCAGAACCACTTCAAGTAGAAAAGTAAAAGTAATGGAAGGAAAACAAAGGCCGAAAGCTTAGGCCGCGCCACAGGGGTCTATAGTGCACTACCCCCCCCCCCCTCCCCAAAACCCATTTCTCTAAAAGTCATAATGAGGAGAATGATCTATTAAAATGTTGATGTTAAAAATGTTGGGCTGCACTAGGCTCCTGTTTCAGCTGCAGATCTGCCCATTGAAAATGAAGCATTTCAGTAATATCAGCTCTATTAAAGGAGCGTCTCTGTGCTCTACTGAGCATCAACATGAGCTTCATGGAGGAAAATATGAGGAGTCGTTGTCTAGAAGTTCTGTAAAGCTGCAGAAAGTCAGACTTCAGAGGCGTGTGATCAATAAGCTTTACTGGAGTGTAAATGTGGGGCTCAGTCGGGACGTTTCACTGCAGCTCTCTTGAGTCTCTGCCACGGACACAGTCTTCATACTAGACTACAGACACAGTCTGCTGTGTCTCACTTTCCTGATGGAGAGATTTATCTGGAGAGGGTTTGTTTTATTGATGACGATCCGGAATGAAAACTAAGGGAGATGAAATAGGAGAACGAGGCTGTTTTTTTTTTAAATATAAGGAGGAGAAAGTTCAGATCATTGGGTGAAAATGTAAAAGTAGAAGTGAGAAGTGAGATTTCTCTGGAATGATGGATGATGGTTCTCCATCCAAATAAGAGCAGGTGTCCAATTACTTTTGTCCATGCAGTGTATATGGAGAGGTGTGGAGGGGGCGTGTCTTATAGGCTTTAGAGGATCGGCTAGCTCCGCCCCCTCTCCTGGGTCACCTGACCGCTCATCGCGAGAGTGTTTCAGGTTCTCGCTGGTCGCGTGGAATGGGGCTGTAGGGGGGTGAGAGTGTGTGTGACAGTGTGTGTGAGTGTGTGAGTGTGTGAGTGTCTGGCTCTGTGACTCTTCTCCAGGCCGACGCGCTGGGGGGGAGCTCGGGCAAAGGGAGCCGCGCAGTTCACCGCTCGGACCCGCGGCGCGGCGCCGGCAGCAGCAGCATGCTTACCCGGGTCAAGTCCGCCGTGGCCGGCTTCGTAGGCGGAATCATGGCCGGCGCTCCGGACGGAGAGCAGCTGAGCGGCGCGGAGCTGCCGCACAAATTCCCCTACATGAGGCCGGCCTTCCTCGGCCTGTCGCCGGACGAGATCGAGTGCTCGGCGGATCACATCGCGCGGCCCATCCTCATCCTCAAAGAGACGAAGAGATTACCGTGGGCTACGGGCTACGCAGAGTAAGTCCACGTCCATATGTGTGTGTGTGTGTGTGTGTGTGTGTGTGTGTGTGTGTTCTCAGATGGTCCAGGCTGGCCTTTACTGACCATCCAGTACCAAACACACCCCATGCTGGTCAACCACCCTGGCCCCAGTGCTTAGAATAACCATCAACCCTAGAATTACAATGCATGTCCAAAAGTTTGTGGACACCCCTTCTAAAGAATGCCTTTAGCTACGTTTTTAAGCTGCAGCTGTGCTGACACACACACACACACACACACACAGCTTGTCTAGTCCATGTAGTGGTGAAGAAGAAGAAGAACTGCCAAAAGAATAGGACTCCCTGGAGCTGATTTTGATTGATTGACATTGATGACCCTATTAGGCAGCGTGGTGCCATGGCGTGGGCTATAGAGGGGTTCTCTGGAATGATGATGATGGTGGTGGTGGTGGTGGTGGTGGAGCTCCATCCAGGACTTTTGGGATGAGTTGTGGAGTTCAACCTCATCATCCATCCTCAACATCCTGACCTCGCTAACTCAGCCCTTGTCGCTGAATGCAATCACATCCTCACAGCAATGCTGCTCCGAAGTCTAGTAGACAGCCGCCGCCGCCGCTGCCGCCGCCTTCTTCTTCTTCCTCCAACAGAAGCAGGTTCAGCTCTGGAAAGGCCTTGTTTTCAGAAGAAGCGGTGAATGAGCAGGTGTCCAATTACTTTTGTCACACAGCTGAAGACATCCCATCCCCGGTGTGAAACTGGATTAGATTCGTTAATGTTTCTCTCTGATATCCAGATATGTATTATACAGAACAGCTGCCTCTCCTGGACGTCATATCAGCATAAGGAGACTTGGCGTTGACCTGGCAAAAAGGGTCAGCCATAACATTAAGACCACCCGCCGAATATTGAGTGGATCTCCCTTGTTGTCTCGCCGCAGCAGGCATGGACTCCACAAGACCCTCTGAAGGCGTCCTGCTGTGGTATCTGTGGCACCAAGACTAACGAATGAGCCTTGTGACCTTGTCTAATGGCCCATGACCTTGTCACCAGTTCACCGGTTGTCCTTCCTTGGAGCACTTTTGGTAGGTACTGACCGGTACTGCATACCAGGGAGGAAGCACCTCACAGGACCTGCTGCTGATGCTTTTACTGCACCTGGCAGAACTGGTACTAATGTTCTGGCTGATTGGTGTAATTCTCCATAGACGCTAGACCGACTAAGTGCTAAGGCTAAGTGGTGTTGGTCTGGTGCTGTTAAGTGGTTGCTGTAGCTTCTGCTGGACTGTGTGTAGTCTGTGTTGGGTAAGGGGCTTGATCGTTTCTGTTGTGACTGCCTACCCTTACTTCAGCCTTATTGTACAGTACGTGTGTTTGTTTGTTTGTTTGTTTGTTTGTTTGTTTATTCGTTTGTTTGTTTGTTGACTTACTTCACTGGTCTCCACATGAACAGGCCAAGCCAACTGTGACTTCTCTGTACAGCATTCAGCATGCATCAGTGGTCAGTTCTCAGACTGAGGCTAAACAGAGGTCTATTTTTGGAAAAATTGACCGACCAAGTGAAACAGGTTGCTTCTTGTTTACTGACCGTTTTGCTCGATGGGCTTTTTGGACGGAACTGAAAGATGGACTGTTACAGCATATGCAATTAGTCGTAGCCGAGACGCTAGATCTGTCATCAGAATTCTGTTCAGTTCTGCAGTCGTCTCGATTTTCCCCAAAAAATTATATATATATATATACTGTGTATGGAAATATGATCATACTGAGGTTTGAATGTTTTCACTTAATTTTGGCTCTTAATTTTATTAAACAGTTTTTAGCTATATATATATATATATATATATACATATATGAGAGAGAGAGAGAGAGAGAGAGAGTCAGCCAAAATGAAGTAAAAACATTCAAACATCAGTATGATCATATTATAATTTTCAAATTATTTGAGCTTTGAACTGAATAAAAGATCCCAATTCAAAGCTGGAAAATGTCCAGGCAGTTGCTAGTGGGGTAGCTAGGGTGTTGCTAGGTGGCTGATGTGGTGTCCAGGGTGGTTGCTATGGTATCCAGGGTGTATGCTAGAGTTTTGCTAAGTGTTTGCTATGATGTTGCTCTGTTGTTCTTAAGTGGTTGCTAGCTATTTGCTATGGTGTCCTAGGTGGTTGCAGTGGTGTTGTTAAGTGGCTGATGTGGTGTCCAGGGTGGTTGCTGTGGTGTTGCCAGGTGGTTGCCATGGTGTTGCTCTAGTGCTGTGAAGTGGTTGCTAGCTGTTTGCTATGGTATCCCAGGTGGTTGCTATGGTGTTGGTCTGGTGCTGTTAAGTGGTTGCTGTGGTGTTGGTCTGGTGCTGTTAAGTGGTTGCTATGGCGTTGGTCTGGTGCTGTTAAGTGGTTGCTGTGGCGTTGGTCTGGTGCTGTTAAGTGGTTGCTGTGGCGTTGGTTTGGTGCTGTTAAGTAGTTGCTATGGTGTTGGTCTGGTGCTGTTAAGTGGTTGCTAGCTGTTTGGTATCCCAGGTGGGTGTAATGGTGTTATGGTGTTACAGACGCTAGATGGGTGCTAGGTCAAGGTAATTTGATTGCTATGACATTGCAGGCATTTCCCATGATGTTGCTTAGTGGTTGCTAGGGTGTTGCTAGAGTCAGCTTTGTAGCAGTGTTCTTCAAAGGGCTTTCTAAGAACGCCTAGCGGACGCTTGGGAACACCCTTTAGTTCGGCAGAATGAGAAATGGGACACCCGGGCTGAGGTACGGTCTAAGGGTCGCTGTTTTCAGATGTAGCAGCTCAGATTTGGACCCTTTTGCTGCAGCTACAGCCTCTGCTCTTCTGGGAAAGCTGCATTACACAAAGTGCTGAGACATTGCTTTGAGGATTTGATGGACTTTAACCACACCACCATTAGTAAGGTCAGATACTGAAGTTGGACGATTAGTTCTGGACCGCAAGTGCTACTCGAACTCCTCCCTTATCTTGTCCATTGAGGGACGAACAGGATGTTTAAGCTCGCTTTTAGACACGGGCGGATTTCCACATCACATTTACACACTTCCACGCTCATGGAGGCCCCGCCCACCTCACAACGTACTGCTTGCACACAACGTTAGTCTTGGTGCCTGTAGCTAACTGTAGTCCAGAGACACCACCAGCCTCCTAAATATAAGGCTATACAGGGAAGGCCTACATCACTACATTGACAAAAGTATTGGGACACCTGTTTTTTCATTGTTTCTTCTGAAATCAAGGCTATTAAAAAGAGTTTGAGGAACTGTCTCTACTGTCCAGAGAAGAAGAAAGCTTTCTGCTAGATTTTGGTGGAGGATTTGCTGAGGATTTGATTGCATTCAGCAACAAGAGGTAGTGTTGGAGTTATTTATACCCCTCTCAAGCCCACGCCTGGCATTAGGCTTATTATGTTAGCTGGACTTTTCTACAGGGACTAGACAAGCTGTGTATGTGTGCATTTGCACATCTGTGTCAGCAATCTGCGCAACTAAAGGTAGCTGAATGCATCTCATTAGAAGGCGTGTCCACAAACATTTGGCCGTATAGTGAACATGGATGGTAATTTCATAATTTGGCACTACTGCAAGCATTTGGGCCTCCAGGACATTTGATTTGCACACACTGCAGAAGACAAGCCCGGACTGGGAGGACTATGAGGACTGTTGTGTCTTTATTGAGACCAAACGGCTGCAGTTAATGTGTTACCACTGACTTTACTGGAGCTCGGGGTCGTGTTTTAGAGTGTGTGCCAGTTAGATGTCTTTATTGTTGTGGAGCTCAAAGGGTCAAACGCTTGCCAAGGTCCTCCTGATAGGAAAGGGCAAGGACAGCAGAACTTGACCGACGTCTAGAGAAAAAGTCTCAAACGGGTCAGAGCACTAGAACCACAGATATTCTGTTGGGTTGGAATATTGGACTGCAAAGTAGGTCCAGACTACAGACTCTCAGAGCCTGTTTACACCTGCCATTAACATGCATATGGTGTCTGGATCCATGGTTTTTAGCAATACCCCTGACCCTGTCGCTGGTTCACTGGTTGTTCTGACCTATCACTGCACACCAGAGAAACCCAACAAGACCTTCCTGATGTTTTGGAGATGTTCTGATGACCCAGTCACTGTCTAGAATCTCACAGTTTGGTTCTTCTTGTCATAGTGAGTCAGATTGTCCTGCTTTTAACACCAACAGCACCTTCAAGAACCGATCACTGTTCCCTCGCTGCCTGATATGTAGCACCACCCGTCAGTGGTACTAATGTTCTGGCTGATTGGTGTGAACCGAGTGAGCGGTACATTTTGGAGCTGCCTCAGACTCTCCTGAACTCACTGATTTGAGTAAATGAGTAAATCTTTGTTTAATGAACAGCTTCACAGATGAGCGTCTAAAGTAGGCCGTCATGCTCGGACTGCTCAAACAGGAAGAAACGCACAGCTAACAGCATCACATCTAACACACACACTTATTTTTCAATTAGTGAGTTAGTGCATATAAACTATATAATTAATAATACTAATAAAATTAATTAATATATTATTTCTCAAATGTATTAATTGTACTATTATTAATAATAATAATTATATAGTTTATTAATTGTTTAATTTAGCTAACAGTTTTTAATTAGTCAGTTAATGCATATGAACTATATAATTAATAATAAAATAATTAATTAATACATTTGTTATGTAATTTATTAATGAATTCTATTAGTATTATTAATTATATGGTTTATTCAATTGTTTCATTAATTTAGCTAACAATTATGTTCAATTAGTCAGTAAATGCATATGAACTATATAATTAATAATGTAATTAATACATTATTTCTATAATTTATTCATTAATTATATTAACTCGTTTATATACATTAACTGACTAATTGAAAGAATTGTTAGCTAAATTATTTTAATAACTGAATGAAACTATATGAAGCTAAATTAATTAATAGCTTCTTTCTTTTTTTTATCCATTTTTCAATTTGGATCGCTGATTTTATATATATATATATATATAGTATACAATTAATCATAGGCATCGTAGGCATCTTTTGGGCACCTGTAAAACTCTTCATCATAAGTGTCTGGAGGTTCTCCATCACTGTGTTCATCATTAGAACATCTCCAGAGTTCTCCTCTCTCATGGAGTCTAGTATTATTTAGAGTTCTCCTCAGATCAACACCTGGTTTGGTGGTAAATCAGGGCTTAATGATGGTGAATCAGGTGAGCTGCTGCTGCTGCTGCTGCTGATGATGATGATGATGATGATGGAGTTGAACACATCCTCCACGCTGTGCTGGCTGGACTGGGGGGCGTCCAGGAGAAACCTGGAGGAACAGAGCTCTGTTCTTCAGACTAGCTCAGCGCTGGATATTTATATGATATTCACCATCATGGAGTGAAGCCTTACTCCACACTGTCATGTGACCAGTCTATTTCAGTTCCTTTCCCTGAACCCTGAGTCTTCTGCTTGACTGCTTCCCTCAGCAGGTCATGTGCTCTGTCTGTTAGGTCAGCATCAGACAGTGCTAGTGTGCTCGGTGCAGTCATGCTGAAATCTTGAGGTCCTCTTTCCTCTGATCATGTGATGAAACCTTGAGCATCTTCCAAATAAAAGGAACGAAGAGAGAGAGGCTACGTCAGTGAGAACTGTTACACACACACACACACACACACACACACACTCATCTCAGGGCCTCGGGGTGGCCTGCCGATGGCTAGCAGCATGACCGGGATTGGAACCAGCGACCAAGTGACCCTAGATCATAATCCGCTGGACCACCCGCCTCTGCAAAAGTTTTGATGTCCCACCTTCAGACATTGATTAGCAAAGCAGACCTGCGGTGCATCACCAGCAATAATTGGGGACGGTCAGCAGAATCACATTTCCAAGGTAATTCTCTGACATAGCGCTGACAGCAACCATTGGCTCCTCTAATCAGCTGTCTAAAGATCTGAAAGCCGATCGATGCCCTCAGGACAGGGAAGGCTATAAGAAGAGGGCCAGGCGTTTTCAGCTCGCGATGTCTACAGTGTTCAGTGGCAGTTCAGGGGAACTGTGGCAGTCCAAATAAGACAGGATCCAGGAGAGGTTTTGGAGAGAAGCGCTCGTGAGCTGTAAAGACATCATCTTCAGAGCTGAAGATCCCTTTTGGTCTTAGAAAATGAGCCTGATGGCAGACAACGAGTTGGTTGGTTAGCTGGTTGCTAGGTCCAAGAGGTGCTTAGAAGCAAATACAGACCAGTTTTAGAGAAGACCCTAACAGTACAGCCCCCCACAGTGTGCTCTGGAGTCACAGGATCAGATCGGGACATCCCTAATTAAAAATAACAGAGCTACAAAGGGTTCCTCTACCACATCTAAGGGTGCAAGGGGTGGAAGATTTCCGATAAATTTCCAGTTAATTACCGGTAACTTTTTTTCTTTCCCATGGGAACTTTGGAAATATTCCAAAATGTAAACTTTTCATAGAAATTTGGGGGATTTATGGGAATTATGATAAAGGAACTTTACAAGGAACAATACAAATAAGTTTACCATGGAAATCAACGGCTAATTATGGGAATTCATGGAATTGTATAGGGGAACTGCTTTGGTATCATATCATATCTTATTTTAGCCAAGATTATGCTTTAGTATATATTTTTACCAACTATATGTTATACTATAAGTTTCTCACCTTTAGCTTTGAATATTCCCATTTTCTTTCCATTAATTCCCATGGAAAATTTTCCAACTTTGGAAATTCCTGGAATTTTGCAACCCTAACGGCATCTCTATAAGAACCCATTGTAGCATATTTGTAAGAGGGCCTGTATGTGGTCCTGCTCTGGGAATAACACTGGGGTTGTGTGAGACAACTTTAAATTTGGGGCATTATTCAAGATCCAGACTGACTGTTTGAGCAGTGTGTGAGGATCTTTATGAAGCTATGGCTCGCTTCCCAACTTCCCTTTGAAGCCTGTAGATGCTGGAGAAAATGGACAAGCTAGAAGGTACTGTAGGTTGAGCTTGGCCCCTCCTAGCCGTGCTCCAGACACAGCAGTGCAGCAAAAATCTAATTAGCGTGCAATAAAGGATCCAATTAGATGGCGAACTGAAATGGCAATTTCCGCACAGACCCCCCCCCCAAACACACACACACACCCAGCACAGCAGAGGGATTCATTGGCTTTCCTAAGCAGTCATTACTTGCCAGAGCTCTCAGACAGATTGTGTATTCCTCAGGCAGTCTGGGGTTGTTGCTGATTTCACAATCCACTCCTATAAAATGCTTCAAATGGTTCTTTAAACAGTGCTGTAGAACCAGGATGGGTAATTCTGGTTCTGGAGGACTGGATTGCTGAGCGTTTTGGCTACTTTTCTGATAGGGCAGGGAGATCGGCTAAGTGTGCTGCACTCTGGCTGCCGTTGCCCACCCCTGCCATAGTAGAGCCACTTGTGGTTCTGTAAAGAGGTATGTTTGTAATAAAGATGGGTGTAAACTCTCTCTCTCTCTCTCACACACACACACACACACACACACACACACACACACACACACACACCTACCTATCTCAAACATGGTTCTTCATGGACTCTTCTATGGCATCACTCAGAGAAGAGTGTAGGCCTCCATAATATATAATTAAAATCTATAAAATTATTATTAGGAATTACAGAGGGAGATTTCATCATTTCATAATTTCGCATCCTTGATGATCAAACTAATTGATTTTGGAGGTGGAAAAGTGTTCTCCGACTCATTTGACGATTAAACACAGAGAAACAAATGGGCTACTCAATACGAAGGAGCTTAAGAAGCTAAGATTCTGTCCAGCAGCAGCCTGAAAATGCATGGTTACCTGAAAGTGAGGCCAGTGAGGACAGCTGAGAGAATCATCGGTGCTTCTCCGCCCTCCGTTCAGGACTTGTGCTGCTCAAGAACCAGGAAACGGGCAGAGAAAATCATTACGGACTCCTCGCACCTTGGTCACAACCTCTTTCAGACGCTACAGAACTGTGTCCACTAAGGCTGTCAGACACAGGAACAGTTTTTACCCTCACGCCATCACCATCCTCAACAGCTGATCACCATCATCATCAGCTACAGGCCACAGATCTTACTGATAAACTCTTATTATCACTCTTATCCTGCAGTCACCGCATCACTGCAGAATTACTGTAATAATCTCACACGCCTGCACTGCCGTGTAACACAGTATTTAATCTGTAAGAGCTGCAGACGGCTGTTCTGTGAGCAACACTGTAAAGCACACTGTATAGAAATGTGCTGGTGTAGTCTGTGTATGCTGTGTGTACTACTGTTCTCTGTGTATTGTGTACTGTCTGTAAATTATATGTAGAGTAGCTGTATATGGTTAATAGTAGAGAGACGCTTACAGCCGGAAACACATTCCTTGTGTGTGAGAACATACTTGGCCAATAGATCCTGTCCTGAGGCCCACAGGCTCAAGCCCTTTATTTAGGGGTTTGCTTAGGAGCCTTGAATGAAGGTCTGTGCTTCCAGTTTCCAGCTTGTTTGTTTGTTTGTTTTTTTAGGGTCATCAATGCAGGCAAGAGTGCTCTGAATGAGGACCAGGCCTGCTGTGAGGTCATCATGGTGAGGAAGAAGCCTGGAGGGCCGTCCACACCCAGCAAGACTCCCACAGCCAAGAGGAGGTCCTCGCTGCCCAATGGAGAGGGCCTGGGGCTCCGGGAGAGTTCAGTGAGTTTGATTTACATATTAATTTATTTTATTTAATACAATTAAATTAGATAAGAAATCTGCTCATGTAATGACATTTAATTAATGAATAATTAATGAAAATTAATTAAGCAGCTGGTCATTAAATGATGATTAATATGGGAAAGACAATATGCAGTTTAAATTAAAATAACGTTTTTTATTGTAGACTTGATGCTTTATGACAAATAAATATCCCAGCATTATTTCATGCTCTTTAAACTAAAGTAAAAGAAATATTACATTAAAAGCCTCATATATATATATATATATATTTATTTTGCTGTACATACAATTTTTATATATATATATAAATAAATGTGTCCTCCGCATTTGACCCATCTGTAGTAGTGAACACACACACACACACACACACACACACACACTAGTGAACTAGGGGCGGTGAGCACACACACCCAGAGCAGTGGGCAGCCAACTCCAGTGCCCGGGGAGCAGAGAGGGTAAAGAGGCCTTGCTCAAGGACCCAACAGTGGCAGCTTGTCAAGCCCGGTCTATCGAACCCACAGCTCTACCCGCTGAGCCACCACTGCCCCGTTCATATCTTAAAACGCACATCACGTTTTCCAGAAGCTCTTCCGTCCTCAGTGACCCTAAACTGGTGTTTTTAGTGTGGACAGGAGGCCGAAGCTCTGAGGGGGAGAGAAGTGTTTTTCGGTTGTTACCCTGGTAACAGCAGATGACGCACTCTGAGGGGTTTTATGTTGTTGCTGACTGCAGTTGAAGTATCTGCGTTACTCGTCATGCTGAGCTTACACCCTAAACACAGTGCACTTTCAGTATCTGAAGGGTCCAGGGAAAACGTGGGGATCCAGAGTGCCTAACCGTCACAGACTGGAGATAAGACAGAGCTACGTCCAGCACCGCTCAGATCTGATCTGGCTTTCTACCCCACCAGACGTCTCGTTAGAATTCTACATCTCCCCACATCTGAGTAGCTCCACCCACAACCTTTGTGAAGGCAGCGTTCACACCAGCTGCCTCAAGGCTTGTCAGGTCGGGGGGGGGGGGGGGGTTGAGCTACGGCAAAATAAAGTACTGCGGAAAGAAATCAGACTGCAGAAATGGGAGGGAGGGAGGGGGGGGAGTTAGGGAGGGAGTTAGTTAGTTAGGGGGGGAGTTAGTTAGTGAGGGAGTTGGTTAGTTAGTAAGGGGGCAGTTAGGGAGAGGGGGGAGTTAGTTGGGGAGGGGGGGTTAGTTAGAGAGGGAGTTACTTAGTTGGGGAGGGGGGAGTTAGATAGTTAGGGAGAGAGTTAGGGAGGGGGAGGAGTTAGTGAGTTAGTTAGGGGGGGGTTAGTTAGGGAGGGAGGGAGTTAGTTAGGGCGGGAGTTAGGGAGGGGGGGTAGTTAGGGACGGGAGGGAGGGAGTTAGTTAGGGAGGGGCGGGGGGGGGAGTTAGGGAGGGAGTTAGTTAGGGAGGGGGTTAGTTAGGGAGGGGGTTAGTGAGGGAGGGGGTTAGTGAGTTAGTAAATGTTGGTTCGCTGGCTAAAACAAACAGAGAGAACGAACTTTGTAAAGAGGTGAAGTCGGGGGTGTAGCCGGGGAGATTTATGAAAAGGGTGGGGCTGGTGGGGTTGAGCGGTGGCTCATTATCGCTTAAAGTAACGGGCCCTCAAAGCAAGCTTTCTATAAGCACATCTGTGAGCACATCGCAGCTGCTCTCTCCATCCTCACTCCATCTCAGACCTACTCTGCACCCACATCTACATGACGTCCAGCCTCCCCGCCCGGCCTCCCCGTCCAGCCTCCCACTCGCAGCACTCTCACACTTGTCAGCTTTTATCAGTGCAGTTCTTTCCGTTCTGGAGAGTCAGCCCCTGCAGTCCCATCCTGCACTCAGACTCTGATTGGTTTGACCTCTTCAGCGCCCACGCACACTATTGGCCCACATGAGTCAGGACGCATGCCCCCCCCCCCAAACACACACACACACACACACACACACACACACACACACACATACACATACACATACTCACACTCTACCTCTGGGTGGGTCTCAGTGTGCAGAAACCAGATGAGTCGAGAAGAGGAAAAAGGGGCAATCAGACGACCAAGAGAGCTGAGGCTGTATTTAGTCTTGGGAATTAGGAAGCATTTACATAAAGTCAGACATCCAGATATGAGGGTTTCTACGTTTTGCTGAACCCAGTGATGTTAGGGATGTGTGGGTGATGTCAAACTCAGCCTGTGCTTTAAAGGGTCTAAATATAATTTTTAATATATAATTACATTTAATATGGGGCTACTGTGAGACATTTCCGGCATTTCAGACGCCTGGAATTTACGGCGATGTGAAGCAAAGGGCATCCGAACATATCGATATATGGAAGTAGCGCTGTATTTTTGCGGGACTGTATCGTTTCTTTTAATACGTAGTTTATTAGAAGAGATTGCTGGCAGACGTCCTGTTTGCTCATTGTGAACCCTGTGCTGTTTTAAATCCATCATTTACTCAATCCTAAGCCGTCGAATCACTAATGTTCACCTGTTCTGAATCCAGAGAGAGAAGCTGGTTAGCGTTAGCTTAGTTAGCAGGATTTGAGGGTTTGAGTGAATGGTTTGAGGCTATCTAGGCTAGATAAGTTGTAAGATAAGATGTGACCACCAACCCCCCCCCCCCCCCACACACACACACACACACACAAATATTGTGATGCCTATATAATTGTCCTTGACCCTCGGTGACCATCACATAACTTCCCTCACAGCCCGTGCCTCTTATCCCTCTAGTTGTGTGTGTGTGTGTGTGTGTGTGTGTGTGTGTGTGTGTGTGTGTGTGTGTGTGTGTTTTCTCAGCTGAGGCCTAGTTTTTGAGGCAGATGAATAAAACCTTTAAGCACCAGATCAGTCATAGCCCGGTGTTCAAACAGGTCCTTTATGACTAGCTCCTTCATGCCTCAGTGAGATGGTAGGAGGATACTGGCCTATATATAGAAGCACTCGCGTGAACTGATGTCCGCTGTGTGTTTATATATATATATATATATATTTGTGTGTGTGTGTGTGTGTGTGTGTGTGTGTGGAGGCTAATCCTCTTAGGGATGCCTCTCTAGGGACAAACAGATGCTTTGTTGGAAGGCATGGCTTTAAGCCAGAGCACCAGCGAATACCTCAGATGCCACGAATGTTCTCGTACATAGTTCTGCAGATGGTTTTAATAAGCTGGTTTAAAGCCAGTAGCTGTTTTTACTTTCCAGTGCTTATTTATTTATTTATTTATTTATTTATTTATTGGGGACAATTCACATTAATCAACATTTCAGGTTCCACGTCAGTGTAAATGTGCCAGAGTTCGCTAATGAGCTGGTTTTCACCTGTAGTCCCTGGGCAGGTTATAAAAGCACTTACAAAAATAATAAATAAATAAATAAATAAATACAGAACTTATCCCGCACCTTCAAATGAATTATTTTGACTTTGAATTATTACGTTTGGGAGTTAGTTCTATCTCTTAGTTTAAGTGGTAATGGTTTCAGTAGCTGGAAGCTTTCAAATTATAATTATTTCATAATTAATAATAATAATAATAATAATAATAATGTAAGAACACCCGGACCTGTCATTAAATTGTGCACTTAGTCTAAAATGGAATCAAAATAATAATGTAATACCTTTTTAATTAATATTACTGTGCCGTTCTGACCAGTAATAAGTAATACTTTATTGTTTCCATCGGTTGAAATTAGGGCTGCGCTAAGCGGCTGTTTTGATAGACGGATAATCTGTCAGTTATTAGTGTTGGTGGCAGCAGGGCAGTCGGGACGAGTGCAGGGTTTGAATATTGGGGAATAGAAGCTGATGCCAGACATAGACACAAAACTACAGGTTCCACAGGTTCCACGTTGCATCGCGGTACCTACACTGAGGCTGGATATTGTGTTCTATTTGGGGCAGCAAGCGGAGAGTTTACTTTATAGAGCTGTCAGGTGGTAACATGAGGTTGACGTATGCAGATTTGGGGGCTGGGGTGAGCGAGCGTGGGTGGCAGGTGTGGCAGGTAGATGTTGGGGGTTTCATAGAGAAGTCTGTCACGTCTCCGCTGGTTGAATTCAGGTATAGAGGAGCGGTGCTGAGAGGGTAGCTGAGAGATCTAGTCAGTGGCCGTGGATAAGAAGGGCTGAGGTAAGGTGGAGTGTGACTAGTGGGAGATGTAGGCTGCTTGGGGAGGGGGGGTATGGGGGGTGCTGGTGGTGTAGTGGTATTGAGGTTGTGAGTAAAATCCTATGAAACCATGAAGCGGGGCTGGGACACGAGACGTCACTGTTGAGCCTGAGGGGAGGGGCTTGGTAGGAAGGGAGGGGCTTGTGATTAGTGGGTGATTAGATTACGGGATCGGGGTGGTGCTGGGCCCTGTGTCGAAATCACTCATCCGCCCTGATTTCCCTTCCTCACACCCCTAACCCCATCTCTGTCTTCAGCAGGAGTCGGAGGGGCTGATCTTGCATTATTGGGCTCTGTTTGACGGACACGCTGGATCAGGCGCGGCGGTCATGGCCTCCAAAGTGCTCCAGCAACACATCGTAGAGCAGCTGCAGGACATCCTGGACGTCCTGCGAAACCTGGCCTCCCTCCCCCCAACCGTGCTGGGAGAAGAACCCAACCACCAGGTCACCCCCGGCACGCACCGCGCCTTGACCCGAGCTGCCTCCCTTCGCGGGGCCGCGGGCGCTCCTGGCTCACCCTGCACCCCTCCGCCCCGATTCTTCACAGAGAAGAAGATCCAGCACGAGAGCCTGGTGATCGGGGCGCTGGAGAACGCCTTCAAAGAAATGGTGAGTTGCGGCTCCCGCGGCGACGGGAGGGGCTCGGCGGTGGGTTTGTTTGGGAGCTAAAAATGGTCTTTAACTCTGCAGCTGGAACAGATGGGTGGTTTGAAGTTTCTTGCGTGTCCTCTCAGGCTTTTGAGGAAATGGGCTGTGCAGCCTACATTAGACACACTGCTGAAGGAGCAGCTCAGTGAAGACTGTCCATCAGCCAGGACGGGTTTAGGGTCTGAAGTTTCTGCAGCTACGAGGCTAACGGAGCTAAATGTGTACACCACCAATTAGCATCACCTAGAGCAGTGGTCCCAGTGGTGCACGCCGGAGACATGCGTCCCCTGGTCTGCTGTCTCTCTCTCTCTCTCTCTCTCTCTCTCTCCATGTCTCTCTCTGTTTCTGTCTCTCTCTCTCTCTCTCTCTCTCTCTCTCTCCATGTCTCTCTCTGTTTCTGTCTCTCTCTCTCTCTCTCTCTCCATGTCTCTCTCTGTTTCTGTCTCTCTCTCTCTCTCTGTTTTTTGTCTCTCTCTCTCTCTCTCTGTCTCTCTCTCCATGTCTCTCTGTTTCTGTCTGTCTCTCTCTCTCTCTCTCCATGTCTCTCTCTGTCTCTCTCTGTCTCTGTCTCTCTCTGTTTCTGTCTCTCTCTGTCTCTGTCTCTCTCTGTCTCTGTCTCTCTGTCTCTCTCTGTCTCTCTCTGTCTCTCTCTGTCTCTCTCTGTCTCTCTCTCTGTCTCTCTCTGTGTCTCTCTCTGTGTCTCTCTCTGTGTCTCTCTCTGTTTCTGTCTGTCTCTGTCTCTCTCTCCATGTCTCTCTCTGTTTCTGTCTCTCTCTCTCTCTCTCTCCATGTCTCTCTCTGTTTCTCTCTCTCTCTCTCTCTCTCTCTCTCTCTCTCTCTCCATGTCTCTCTCTGTTTCTGTCTCTCTCTCTCACTCTCTCTCTCTCCATGTCTCTGTTTCTGTCTCTCTCTCTATCTCTCTCTCTCTCCATGTCTCTGTTTCTGTCTCTCTCTCTATCTCTCTCTCTCTCTCCATGTCTCTCTGTTTCTGTCTCTCTCTCTCACTCTCTCTCTCTCTCTGTTTCTGTCTCTTTCTCACTCTCTCTCCATGTCTCTCTCTGTTTCTGTCTCTCTCTCTCACTCTCTCTCTCTCCATGTCTCTCTCTGTTTCTGTCTCTCTATCTCTCTCTCTCTCTCTCCATGTCTCTCTCTGTTTCTGTCTCTCTCTCTCTCACTCTCTCTCTCTCTCTCCATGTCTCTCTCTGTTTCTGTCTCTCTATCTCACTCTCTCACTCTCTCTCTCTCCATGTCTCTCTCTGTTTCTGTCTGTCTCTCTCTCTCTCTGTCTCTCTCTCTCTCTCCATGTCTCTCTCTGTTTCTCTCTCTCTCTCTCTCTCTCTCTCTCTCTCTCCATGTCTCTCTCTGTTTCTGTCTCTCTCTCTCTCTCCATGTCTCTCTCTCTGTTTCTCTGTGTCTCTCTCTCTGTCTGTCTGTCTGTCTGTCTGTCTGTCTCTCTCTCTCTCTCTCTCTCTCTTTCTGCCCCCCCCCCCACCTTGTGTCCACAGTGACCAGGTCATTGCTGGCCTTATTTCCGCACAGACATGAACTGATTCCCAGGCTTCACTGGTGTTGCGGAAGCTTCAGTTCCTTTTTATTAAATATGAAATATGATATTTTACCACTAGATGGTAGCACTCGTCTGTGTCTCGGTTGGTCGGCCAGACTCCTCAGCTCTGTGAATCACAGTGGATTTTATTCCTCTTCTCTTTTTTATTTAATTATTTATTTATGCATATATATATTCTGTAACCCTGTGTTTACCACTTTCTGCTGATACTTCATTATTAGCTTTTTATCCTTGTGACGGATTATCACTGGATACACACCCCTACACACATGTCCCGGAGGCTCTAGATCTGTTCCAGATCTGTCCCGAAATTGTCAGCCTTCCCAAAGTGAAAATTAGCCATAATAAACATGTGTACACACACACACACAGATCAGCCATAACATTAGCACCACCTGTCTTTGAGTAGGTCCTTGTGCCACCACAGCAGATCTGACCATCTGAGGCATGGACTCCACAAGTCCTCTGAAGGCGTCCTGCTGTGGTATCTGTGGCACCAAGACTAACTAACGTTAGCAGCAGATCCTTTAATAAGTCCTGTCAGCTGTGAGGTGGGCGGGGCCTCCAGGAGCATCAGTGAGCCTTAGGTGTCCATGACCTTGTCCCTTCTTGGAGCACTTTTGGTAGGTACTGACCACTGCATACCAGGAACACCCGACAAGACCTGCTCCTGATGTTCTGGAGATGTTCTGATGGCCCAGTCACTGTCTAGAACCTCATGGTTTGGTTCTTCTTGTCAAAGTGTTTCAGATTCTTACGATTGTCCACCAACATCACCTTCAAGAATTGATCACTGATCACCTGCTGCCTGATATATAGATCCACCTCTTCTGTCTCTGGTTTTACTATTTATAGGCAGTGTGTTTAAGGGAAATGAACATTTGCGTTGTATTTTATAAACCAAGGACAACATTTCCCCTAAATTCCAAATAAAATATTAATATTTAGAGAATTTATTTATTTGCAGAAATGACAACTGCTCAAAACCTGCTGCTCAAAAATTGCAGAGAAATGATAATAATAATTATTAAAATTTAATCACAGTACTAATATCTGAACTCTGAGAGCATTCAGAATCACTATGGTGAAATAATAACCTCAGCGGCCAATCACAGCTCTCATGTCTCGGCCGGCTCTCCACTAGTCTTTCACATTACTGTTGGGGCTTTATGCCATTTATAGTCCCGTATCAGAGAGAGAACCGTATTTACATTTAGTAATATGTGGAAGTCTGAACTCCAAATAAAGCAAACGCCTGTTTATGCTGACAATGCTGTTCCTTTTAATTGAGTGGAAATGGACAAAAGTATTGGGACACCTGCTCATTTCTCATTTCTTCTGAAATCAGTGATGTTAAAAAGAGCTTCTCCTGCTTCTGTTGGAGTAACTGTCTCTACTGTCCAGAGAAGAAGACTTTCTACTAGATTTTGGTGCAGCATTGCTATAATGATTTGATTGCATTCAGCGACAAGAGCTGAGTTAGTCAGGCCAGGATGTTGAACACTCACTGCTCCACCTCATCATCCCCAACTCCCTGGTTCAGCCCGGTAGTATTGGATGGACTGTGATCTTTACGTTCTTCCACTGCTCCACAGCTCAAAGCTGTGCCCACGCCTGACATTAGGCAGCATGGTGCCAGTAGGTTGATGTTTATCTGCTCCGGAGAGTCTTATTCTATTGGCAGTACTTCTTCTCTACAGAGACTAGACAAGCTGTGTGTGTGCATTTGCTCATCTATGTCAGCAATGTGTAGAGTAGCTGAATGCATTCATTAGAAAGGGTGTCCACAAACTTTTGGACATATAGTATGTCCGAAAACATGTTGTTGTCCTGTGTCATCGAATCTCACGTAGCCGAGATGCTGATGGTCTGTGGCTTTGCACACACTTTAAGCATTAATACACTCATCAGATGGTTCATTAGGATGCACAGGGGGGAGCTGGACTCTACTTCCTCCCCCCTGCCCTCAGACCTTCTGCCCACTCTGCTGCCTCCTGTCCTTTCCTCCCACCCACTCCACTGTGAGCTCCACACACCCAGAGTAGAGCTTTCATCAGACTTGACCAAACCAGACTTAACCTAAACAACCCACAGCACCAAGTTTACAGCCCGAACCCAACCAGAACCGGGCGCTTGTCTTCTTCAGGGGTTCTTTGAGTGATGCCAGAGAAATGCATTGGTAAATAAATTGGCCTGATGAATGAAGAACAGATGGACCCTGTTAACTCCTGCTCACTTCATGCATCTGGAGGATCAGGATCATATTTGGGTAAAAATGCAAGTGTGAACATAGCCAGGACTCATTTACACCAGATACACTCAAATCCCCTCAGTCAGACCACTTCACAAATCAGCCACATTATAGCAGTGTGAACACATCCACGTTTCACAAACGAAACTCCTCCCGGCACAAACAAAACCGTTTCCAGCAACGGAAACTCCTCCGGACACAACGGAAATGAAGCCCCTCCCGGCGCAACAGAAATTAAGCCCCTCCCGGCGTAACACAAGCGAAACCCCTCCCGGCACAAACAAAACCGTTTACAGCAACGGAAACTCCTCCCGGCACAACGGAAACTCCTCCCGGCACAACGGAAACCCCTTTCCGGCGCAACGGAAACCCCTTTCCGGCGCAACGGAAACCCCTTTCCGGCGCAACGGAAACCCCTTTCCGGCGCAACGGAAACGAAACCCCTCCCGGCCCAACGGAAACGAAACCCCTCCCGGCGCAACGGAAACGAAACCCCTCCCGGCGCAACGGAAACGAAACCCCTCCCGGCGCAACGGAAACGAAACCCCTCCCGGCGCAACGGAAACGAAACCCCTCCCTGGCCCAACGGAAACGAAACCCCTCCCTGGCCCAACGGAAACGAAACCCCTCCCGGCCCAACGGAAACGAAACCCCTCCCGGCGCAACGGAAACGAAACCCCTCCCGGCGCAACGGAAACGAAACCCCTCCCGGCGCAACGGAAACGAAACCCCTCCCGGCCCAACGGAAACGAAACCCCTCCCGGCGCAACGGAAACGAAACCCCTCCCGGCGCAACGGAAACGAAACCCCTCCCGGCGCAACGGAAACGAAACCCCTCCCGGCGCAACGGAAACGAAACCCCTCCCTGGCCCAACGGAAACGAAACCCCTCCTGGCCCAAAGGAAACTCCTCCCGGCACAAACGAAACCGTTTCCAGCAACGGAAACTCCCCCCGGCGCAACGGAAACTACTCCCAGTATGATGGAAACTCCTACCAGTGCAACAGTGTCTAACCAAGACACATTCCACAAGCAAAAATCCTCCCAATACAACAAAAACTCCTCCCAATACAACAAAAACTCCTCCCAATACAACAAAAACTCCTCCCAATAGAACGGAAACCCTTCCTAGCACTGCCTCTTACAAACAGCATTAATCAATAACTGATCAATAGATCAAACAGATCAGGTCAGTTCTTCACTCTAAGTGAAAGTGTTTGATGATGAAGGACTGAAGAAAGTGTCCTTTGACTCGTGAAGCTGTTTAGGGGCAGTGGAGGCTCAGCGGTTGGAGCACTGGGCTGTTGATGACAGGGTTGTGGGTTCGATACCCGGGCTCGGCAAAGCTGCCACTGTTGGGCCCTAGAGCAAGGGCTTTCTGGGTGTTGTAGTAATGGGGCAAGTGTGTGTGCTCACTGTTGCTGTGTGTGTGTGCTCACTGTATGGATCCGTTGAAGGTGAAGGCCAAATTCCATCGGTATCCAACACTAATGCTGAACATGGTTGCCTTGTCTTGCCCTGTTTTCACACTGAACGTTGGAAATTCACAGCTGCGCCTTCGAACTGGAAAATGACTGCAGCGCCCGGAGCACGGCGGGTTCAGCCTGTAATGATTTTCCTGCAGTAAAGCCCGGATCTGCTGGAGGCTCAGAGAGGGAGGTCAGTCATTACCGCTCTCAGACTGCTCTTAATGCGGGAGGATCTCAGCGTGGCGACCAGCTGGACTGAGGAGATGAATGCAGTCCCACTTCTCTGCTTATTCTCAACAGCTAGCAGGAGTGTGAAGATGAAGACGAGGGATGGGAACTGTGTGTGTGTGTGTGTGTGTGTGTGTGTGTGTGTTTTTTCATCTTTTCGGGAATTCATTGCATTTTTATAGCAGGGTTGTCCTCAGGCAGGGAGGTGCAGTAATCCTGCCCCGGACGCCTCTGCTCTGTGACTGTGCCATGCAGCTCCCATTCTGGCCAGAGCATCACCTGCTACTCTAGGTCATAGTCCTACACTACAGCCTGTGGGCTGAAGTGGGTGTGTGAAGCTCAAGGGGAAAAAACCTGCACCTAATTATTGGGGTGACACCCAGGGCCCAGCCCAGCCTAGCCCAGCCTAGAGATGCACCGATCCGATATTAGGATCGGATATCGGCCCCGATATTAACAAAATTAGCTGGATCGGGTATCGGATAATTAGGCCGATCCATGGAACCGATCCTTTTACTTTAACTGGTCGGTGTGAGACTGAACTAAATGTTTACATGTTTGCAGTTTTTAATTCCTGCTTGTATGTTTGATGGAGTTACTGATTTATTCTCAGGATCAGCTGCTAGATTTTATTCTGAATTACGCTAAATATTTAAAAATAAGATTGATTACTGGTTTGACAAAGTGAAGCTACATATTTTCAGTTTTGACTGATATATTTTATGTAATTTAATATGTTTTAAGAAGTTTACTCCTTATTTGAATGCTTCTGCACCATTGTTTATTTTAGTGACAAATAAACAGCAGTTTAGTACATTTATATCTGTGTGTTAATTTGTTATATTATATAAAGTAATGTTTAAGTCAGTCCTGATGCCTCAAATCTCTCCCACATGGTGAGATATATGGTTTATTAATTCAGCAATGGTATCAGACTGGTATCGGTATCGACCGATATGCAAAGTTTATGCATCTGTATCTGTATCGGAGCTGAAAAAGCCGGATCGGTGCATCCCTAGCCCAGTCCAGCCCATTCCCTTCACCCATATTCTACAACATGGACCATCAGGTAGGCACCTGTGATTACCCCTGCATCAGTGATTGGCTGAATAAGGCCCACATCCTCTCCAGAAGGTTTAACCATGAAGTCTTCCAGACTGACAACCCCACTCCAAGCTCACCTCACAGACTTATCCATTATGTATATGGTTGCTGTCAGGCCAAAAACCTCCAAAAACCTCCAAAACGGCAACTTTACAGGGGAAGGGAAAAACCCACTTAACTTTCAATGGAAGTCAATGAAAAAAAAGATTCATTATTATGAATTTTGGAGCATTTCCATTGGTCCATTCATCATGAAATTCTGGTACAGTGTGAAGATCGACTGTCCGAGTCACATTTTGTCAAAAAGTGAAAAACTGAAAAATGTTTGGTATCGAGCATCGGGACTCTTCAGTAGATCAGCTGCAAAATGATGGCATTATGACCGTACCCAGCTTTGACCCCGGCCTATTTGTGTGTGTATCAGGATACCCAGATCGAGCGGGAGAAAGCCGTGTATAATATCTCTGGTGGATGCACTGCGCTTGTGGTGGCCTTCATTCTCGGAAAGCTGTACGTGGCCAATGCAGGGGACAGCAGGTGAGTCTCACTGACCTGAGGTCATTACACAACACGCAGTACGCGCTGCTTTACACCCTGAAACACATGCTGGGTTTCTTATTAGTGCTCAGGAGGGCTAGGGATGCTAATTAGGCCACTAGCAGAGCAACGTATGTAAATGATGGGATTTATTATATTGCAAACGTGAGAACTTTGGCAAGCTGAACACAAATTTATATATATATATATATATAATTTTTTCTCTTTCCAATTTATGCCTACCCCTCTTATATTCTAGATTGTTCTATTATTATTACTTTATTTATTTTAATTGAAAAAAACTCTGTGTCTAACTGGGATCTTGAGGTCTCAATTTTGTTCCTCCCCATGTACCGCATGTGATGCGAATGACAAAGTATCCTTGAATCCCTATATATATATATTAGGTGTTAGGAAGGTGAAAGGAAAGTAAAAAAACCAAACAAAAAAAAAACATCATAATAAATTAATAAATAAAATTTCCCTCAATTCCTCCTATTTCTCCTTCCTAACACCAAACCTTTAGTACAGCCTTCAGAGATAATACAGTATTTACTAGAAGAATTTGCTATTCACAATCTAAACAAATTGATAAATAAATTATTTAATGAATACATTAAAAAAAAATTAGATACAAACAAATAAAAAAAAATTGTAAAGGATAAAAAGTGGGGGGATGTTGATGTTCCATATATCTAGCACTGGTGCTAAGGTCCGCACCACCTTTTCATGGTCTCAGAAAATATCATGGTTTTACGGTATTGGAGTATGCAGGATTTCACTATAATAAGTATTATTATTATTACTATTATTATTATTATTGTACTTTGACCCTTAAAGAAATAAAAACTTTGTTTACTTCAGTTAAAGCCTGAAACGATGTAAAGGAGCCGGCTGTGTTGTGTTGTAGTTGTCGGTGGATCATAGCTGGTAATGAGTAGTTATGTAGAGCAGGTCATTAGTGGCCTAAAAATATCCAAGCCCTACTGACTCCTCACTGGAACCACCCTGGAGAGAGGCACACCACAAAACAAGACCAACGCCAACATCAAACAGTGTGTGTGTGTGTGTGTTTCTGCACTGGAGCATTGGAGTTAGGTTTCTGGTTAGTCTCAGGAGGATGAGCTGAGCTGTAGACCTCTAGTGCGTGACTAGCCTAGGTTTCATTATTGGGGTAAATGACGGGTATTTATTATTGCTAGAAAGCTGTACAACTGCATCTCTCTTACAAACAGCATTAATCAATAACTGACCAATAGATCAAACAGATCAGGTCAGTTCTTCACTCTAAGTGAAAGTGTTTGATGATGAAGGACTGAAGAAAGTGTCCTTTGACTCGTGAAGCTGTTTAGGGGCAGTGGAGGCTCAGCGGTTGGAGCGCTGGGCTGTTGATGACAGGGCTGTGGGTTTGATACCCGGGCTCGGCAAAGCTGCCACTGTTGGGCCCTAGAGCAAGGGCTTTCTGGGTGTTGTAGTAATGGGGCGTGTGTATGTGTGTATGTGTGTATGTGTATGTGTGTGTGTGTGTGTATGTGTATGTGTATGTGTATGTGTATGTGTGTGTGTGTGTGTGTGTGTTTCCCCTCCTCAGAGCCATCATAATCAGGAATGGGGAGATCATTCCAGTGTCTGCAGAGTTCACCCCTGAATCAGAGCGACAGAGGCTGCAATTCCTGGTCAGTTTGAACTTCTGCTGATCTTTTGGAAAGTTAATCATAAATACATAAAAATAATAATAATAATAATAATAAACACTTTGTGATTCTCTCTCTCTCTTTCTGTGTCTGATCTGAGTGTAGGGCTTCATGCAGCCCCATTTGTTAGGAGGGGAGTTCACACACCTGGAGTTCCCCAGAAGGGTCCAGAGGAAGGAATTGGGCAAAAAGATGCTGTACCGGGACTTCACCATGACCGGCTGGTGAGGGCACTTCATATACCTGTGTGTGTTTGTGTGTGTGTGTGTGTGTGTGTGTGTGTGTGTGTGTGTGTGTGTGTGGTGTAGAGGTGTATTTTCTGTTCATTGTGTTCCATTAATAAGTTGAGAGACTCTCTGATAGCCTCTGTTCTTCTTCCCCGTCTGCAGGGCCTATAAAACCATTGAGGATGAGGACCTCAGGTTCCCCTTAATATACGGCGAAGGGAAGAAGGTAAGAGAGCGGGGCGGAGAGGAGAGGAGAGGATGGGGGAGTTCAGTGGGGGGAGAGAAGGGAGATTGCAGGGGTAGAGATGGGGCTGAAACAGCAAGGGGGGATGCAAAAGGCTTCATTAACTTGAAAGTCTGCTCTTGAGAGGAGATTGCAGCAGTAGGGAGGCGAGGGGAGAGCGGGATGAGGGGGGGGGGGGGGGGGGGGGGGCTGTAGAGAGGGTGCGGAAAACTCACCGTGTGGCTTCTGTGCTTCCAGCCAGTAGCATATTCGTGTGTGTGTGTGTGTTGGTACACTGTGTGGCCAAAAGTTTATGGACACCCCTTCTAATGAATGCATTCAGCTACTTTAAGCTGCACCCATTGCTGATACAGTACACAGTACAGCTTGTCTAGTCCCTGTAGAGAAGTACTGCCAATAGAATAGGACTCTCTGGAGCAGATAACTAAACATTGATGAACCTATTGGCACCATGCTGCTGCCTAATGCCAGGTGTGGGCTAAAGGGGTATAAAGCCCCCAAGCATTGAGCTGTGGAGCAGTGGAAGAACTGTGTTCTCTGAAATGATGGTGGTGGAGCTCCATCAAGTACTTTTAGGATGAGGTGGGGGTGTTGATCATCCAACGCCATGACCTCACTAATGCTATTGTAGCAGAATGCAATCAAATCCTCACTGCAATACTGCTCCGGAGTCTAGTAGAAAGCCTCTTTTTCTCTGGACAGTAGAGAAGTCATTTTGGAGCATTTCTATTGGCTCATTCATTTACATAAAAAGAAAAAGTTATAAATTGTGTAAAAAAAAAAAAGTGAAAATCATCAAAAATGGAGATACAGTGTTTTTGATTGACAGCAGCCATCGTCAACTAGGTTTGTTATACAGTATGTAAAAGTGATTCCAAACTTTTGAACAGTAGATGTGTATATCATACTGAACCTCTGATTTCTCTGCAGGCTCGAGTGATGGCCACCATAGGCGTGACCCGTGGTCTGGGTGACCATGACCTCAAAGTCCACGATTCCAACATCTACATTAAGCCGTTTCTGTCCTGCTGTCCGGAGGTGAGTTCACTCTCTCAGTGTACTGAGGTACGGGTTCTCCTGCGGTAGAGGATATCTAGTCCTGGGGAATGGTGCTGATTCCTTACACTAGAACTTGTACCCAGGTACCCCACTTGGGTCCTGGACGTCCGGGTTAGATGCTAATTATCTTGATACACAATACACTGACCAGCCATAACATTAGTACCAGGTGAAGTGGAAAACACTGATGATCTTCATCTACAGTGGGATTATCTTCATCTGTAAAGAGGTGGATCTACATATCAGGCAGCAGGATCAGTGATCAGTTCTTGAAGGTGATGTTGGTGTAAAAAGCAGGAGAAATGGACAAGCATAAGAATCTGAGACACTTTGACAAGAAGAAGAACCAAACTGTGAGGTTCTAGACAATGACTGGGTCATCAGAACATCTCCAGAACATCAGGCATCAGGTCTTGTGGGGTGTTTCGTGCCAAGTGATCAGTACCTACCAAAAGAGCTCCAAGAAGGGACAACTGGTGAACTGGTGACAGGGTCATGGGCACCTAAGGCTCATTGATGCTCATGTAGGCTCCGCCCACCTCACACCTTACAGCACTTATTAAAGGATCTGCTGCTAATGTTAGTTAGTCTTGGTGCCACAGATACCACAGCAGGATGCCTTCAGAGGACTTGTGGAGTCCATGCCTCGATGAGTCAGATCTGTTGTGGTGGGATGGTGGGGAGGGGGGGCTTATTAGTATTAGGCAAGTGGTCCTAATGTAATGGCTGATTTATGTTTCTTTTCTCCATATTGACCACCCCTAGCTTTTGGTACCAAAAAGCTGAGAGCATCTATGTGGTCAGAACTTGAGGTATCAACAGCTGGGCTCCAGCAAGGTGGAGCTACCAGGCAGGCGTTTCTCATAAAGTGGCCAGTGGGTGTTTTAAATATTAATATCAAAGCTTAGATGAGTGGAAATCATCCTCGATCCCCGGTGCTGTGTAGAGTGAGATGTCAGCAGTGCCCTAACGTTCCGGAAATGACTGCAGTGTTTCCGAAGCCTTGCTGCCTCTCATCTGACTGCAGACGAGGCTTCTGAGATCCAAAGCTGAAGACCTTTCCCTGCTACCTTATTCATTGACTCCCTGTTGCCGAGGAGCTTCTGCAGTCTTCAAAGCCTCGCCGTCTTCCGTCTCACTGCAGACTGTCTGATGTTCCTCTTCGCCTCTCCCGTTCAGACACCACTTTTGATTTTTAATTCATTACACTAGGAGTTCAGTGAGAGTTCATTCGGCAGGCCTGGTGTTTACCTCCTGGATTGTCCTCAATTTGAGAGTAGCTGTGCTGCTTTCCCTCCCCCAGCTCCTTTCATCACACCAGCCAGTAGCTCCTTTTCTCGTGAGAAGCTGGGAGGATTGTTAAGAGGGATGGCTCGACAGAAATACAGAAGTACCACACTTTGCTTTTTTATTCGTCAGGTATTTTTTGAGTCCTGAGTCCTTAATTCTGTGGGAGAGTGGGCATGGATGGCTGGGGTACAGTAGGACCCCAGGAGTAATGGAGGTGATTGATTGGTTTGGGTCAGTCAGTTGTTGTCATGTTGTATAATGAGTAATTTAGCCATTGCTTTTGTGATTAATTGAGTGATTATGAGAATTATCCAACACTTTTTTTAAAAAGCCAAACAGCAGAGACTCGACTGAAGAGTAATAAGCCATGCAGAGCTTCTAGACCTTCTGAAATATTGACAAAGCTAAACCACATAACCACAATGTAGTAAAAATTCATACTGACCTTGTATCTTCAAAGCATCTCCATTTAAAATCATTACATGAATGAATCAGCGTGCAAGAGTAGGTGTTCCTAATAAAGTGCTCTGTGGGTGTATGTAGCAATATTGTCATGATTTATGATTAATTGCGTATGTGTGTGTGTGTGTGTGTGTTCAGGTGAGGGTGTATAACCTGACGCAGTACGAGCACGGAGCAGATGATGTGTTGGTGATGGGCACTGATGGCCTGTGGGACGTCCTCTCTAATGAAGAAGTGGCGGAGTCTGTCATCACCTTCCTCGCCAACTGTGACCCAGATGACCTGCACAGGTACGGCTTTCCTGCCCTGTCGTCATTACTGATGAATTTATACCCCTCCAGCCCAGCCCACGCCTGGCATTAGGCAGCATGGTGCCAGTAGGTTCATGTTCATCTGCTCCGGGGAGTCATCAATGGGTGCAGCTTAAAGTAGCAGAATGCTTTCAAGTAAAGGGGTGTCCATAAACTTTTGGCCATATATAATGTTAGCGTCATTGCTGCAGTGGAAAACATTTATACTGATGAGGAAATCGAGTAAATGAGTAGTTTCCCCCTCACCCCAGGTACACCATGGCAGCCCAGGACCTGGTGATGCGTGCCAGGGGTGTTCTCAGGGACCGAGGCTGGCGTATAACCAACGACCGTCTGGGCTCCGGAGACGACATCTCCGTCTACATCATCCCTCTTATGTATGGTAATCGTCAACCATAGAGCAGATGCTTCTCCAGAGACCCTTGCAATTGTGCTCGCTCGCTCGCGCTCTCTCTCTCTCTCTCTCTCTTTCGCTCTCTCTCTCTCTTTCACTCTCTCGCGCGCACAGACCGGAAACCTCTCCCTGTCCTGCCGTGTTCCTCTCAGTGCAGTGCAGTAAGGGACTCTGCACCCGTGTACAGTGTACAGTGTTCTTTCTACTGGCATGAGGGGAGAACTTGTGCCACTACGTAACTTACCAGAGCCCCTATTTAGGCCGAGCTCGGTCACTCTCGACGTTGCCGCTGCATGATCATGCTTTTTTTGTTGTTGTTTTTTTAATCTCGGCGGTTTCCTTCCTTCTTGGTTGTACGGCGAGACGACCGGAGTACAGCGGCGTTTCTGGGCCGAATGAAGACAAAGCTTACCGATCGTCCAGTATAACCTAGCTTCTTCTGTCCATGTGTTGTTCTGCAGTAGGAAATAATAAGGATGTATGAGCAATGAAGTGCAATGAATTCCAGCTCTGTAACTCCTTTTCTAATCATTGTTTTTGTTTTCACGTCCAAAGCTGATCACTACACTTGGTGTACGTCTTAAAGAGTGCTGTACAGTTGTATTAATTGTATGTTCTAGACATCGGTCAGTAGGTCAAGCTGTTCTGTGTACCGTAGTATATTCATTTTCAGCTTGGGAGCTTTCTCTCCCATGCATTACTGTACCTACACACTTATTATTATTTATTATTATAATTTTTTTAATAATCAATAATTCATCAACGTCATCTTGGCGCTTTCAGAGATGAGCAATTTTAGCCGCTCGGCAGGCGGCACTCCTCAAAAATAAGGGTGCTTTCAGTGGTTCTTTGAGCAGAACCACCCCAGCCAACATGCTCATGAGGGGCTTACATGGGTGGAACATGGATTAGGTGGGTTCCTGTGGGTTCCTGGGGCTTTCCAAATGGGTCCCATTGCTACAGCCCATTTTCATCTCCTGGGTCCCAACATGGGTCCCATCTAGGCCCGGTATGCAGTGTACAACCCAGGTCGGGCCCATGTTTAACCCCTCATGGTTCAGATGAAAACCTAGACCACTTCAGACCACCTGCCTGCATTCTGAGTAATAGAAAATCCTGCGTGCATTGGATTTGTAAGTGAAGTCCGGTCTGTCCAATGGGAGAAGAGGTACGTGGACAGTCCTCGTTTTGGGTTTAATTGGTTCAGCTTTATTGAGAATTCTTGATATTTGGGAAAACACCAGAGCTGTGTCTGATAAAATCATGACCAAAAGGATGTCTCAGGATGAGATCGGATTGGTGGATGTACTCCATATATTCCAGAACATGCACACAGCTGTCTCTCTCCTCTGCGTGCCATTCCGTGCAGGCTGTCGTTCTCTCAATATATGCAGTATGTTTACATCCAGAACGTGCAATATGTGGACAAAAGTATTGGGACACCTCATCATCCCCAACTCATCCTAAAAGTACTGGATGGAGCACCACCATCATTCCAGAGAACACAGCTCCTCCACAGCTCAACGCTGGGGGGCTTTATACCCCTCTAGCCCACACCTGACCGCTCTTAGCATGGTGCCAGTAGGACCTCCAGATTGTGCAATTCTGTTGGCAGTACTTCTCTACAGGGACTAGTCAAGCTGTGTGTCTGTTTGTGTGTGTGCATTTGCACATCTTTGTCAGCGGAATGAATGCGTTCATTATAAGGGGTGTCCACAAACATTTGAACATCTAGTATATGTGTAGAATTTGCAGTAGCAGCGTTATTGAGGTTGTGTCCATGTTTGTTGGTCTGGTGGAGATGAGGGAGAGGGAGTGTTGTATTAGGATCATGTAAACAGTCGGAGCCTTTGGCCCTCGCTTCCCCTCTGATCCAGCCAATCCCCTCAATCAGATTAGATCAGATTAGAGACGGATCCGTAACGCAGCTCTAATGCCTCACGCTCCTGCAGGATCCCGCAAACCGGAAGATGAAGCTCCCAGGAGTTCTTCAGAGCGATGCCACAGGAGAACCACTTTGGCTGTGTCCCAGTTGTGTAATATATACCCTATAGACTATATACTGATCCTAATAGTGCAAAACAAACAGGAAGTGATGAAGCGGATGTTGCTATGCCAACGGATGTTGCTATTGCTGTACTTTTTTTCGTTATCGTTGTCTGTTATCCGCCATTTTTTTTGGAATAATTCCAATAGGGAGTAGCTCCTCCCTTTCCGTTTTTCGCATTGCATTGTGGGATAAAAGTGTCCATCGTAACCACATTTAAGAGCCAACCAGTTTTAAGTATGCATCCTGGGTATTCGAGTACTATACTCAACTTTGACCCTTTTATCTACACTAATACTCAAAAACCAGTTAGTGTTACTAAGTAGTACACAACTGGGACGCCCCCTTTAGGTTCCAGGAAGGACCTTTCAGTGGTTGGCCCTTTATTGCAGTGGCTCCTGGGGGTTATTTGGAGCGATGCCACAGAAGAACCACTCTGGCTGCGTCCCAGTTGTGTACTACACACTAATACTATAAAGTATAGACTATATACTGATCTTAATAGTGCAGGTTTGGCAGGTTAGTGCTCTAAATAGTAACCTAGTAACCTGTTTTGTGCAAACAGGAAGTGATGAAGCGGATGTTGCTATGCCAACAAACATCAGTGCAAGGTCACCTGATGCCATTGATACTACACTTTATTGTTATCCGTGTTTACCGTTATCTGCCATTTTTCTGGAATAATTCCAATAGGCAGTAGCTCCTTCCTTTCTGGTTATTGAATCGCATTGCATTGTGGGTATTTGAGTATTATACTCAACTCTGACCCTTTTATCTACACTAATACTCAAAAATCAGTTCGTGTTACTAAGTAGTACACAATTGGGACACGCCCTTCCAGGAAGAACCTTTCAGTGGTTGGTTCTTTATTGCAATGTTTTGTTTTGGGTTTTTTTGGGGGGGGGTTCTTTGGAGGATTGCCACAGAAGAACCACTTCAGGTTCCAGCAAGAACCTTGCAGTGGTTGGTTCTTTTATGAATGCTGCTGTTCTTAACCTGTTTTTCATGGACCTCCAGATAGACCACGATTTTGGTCCAACCCAACTCGCAACACATATATAGGGATATATTGGGATCATCTGGAGGTCCCTGAGGACCAGTTTGAGGCCTGGTTTTGGAAGCACTGCTATAATGAGAACCATCTCATTTCTAGAAGAAATGAATGAAGATGTTCTGAGTGACTTTCCGATCCGATACAGAGATCAGAATCTTCAGCTGATACAGAAAAAACTACTGCGTTGAGTTCAGGTGTCTTGGTATGATCTTGGCCCAATAATGATACCCATCAGTACTGGTACACCATCTCTGTTCTGTAGCACCTAATGCTGAGGTCTTATCTGGACCTTGGCTCCAGTTCCCAGTCCTGGACTGTGTAATCCTTGGTAGGTGTGACAGTACGTAGCCAATCAGTTACACCAACTGTTCCTGTAACGTCCAGCAAAAACAAAATCCAGGACTGGAAGCTGGCCGATGCATCAGAAACAGGTACTCAGAGTTTTTCCGTTGCTCCCCCGGCCCTCTCCCCCGGGAGCATTACGTGCAAGGGTGTGAAAAGTATTCCCATTCATTCCTCAGGTAGAAGTGAGTGGAGATACGAGGGTTTAAAAGACGTCTATAGAAGCTGAAGTATCAACTGAAGCTTTTTACTCCAGTAAAAGTGTAAAAGTACTGGTTTCAGAACGACTTCAAGTGGAAAAGTAAAAGTAATGGAAGGAAAACAAAGGCCGGAAGCTTAGGCCGCGCCACAGGGGTCTATAGTGCACTACCCCCCCCTCCCCTCCCCAAAACCCATTTCTCTAAAACTCATAATGAGGAGAATGATCTATTAAAATGTTGATGTTAAAAATGTTGGGCTGCACTAGGCTCCTGTTTCAGCTGCAGATCTGCCCATTGAAAATGAAGCATTTCAGTAATATCAGCTCTATTAAAGGAGCGTCTCTGTGCTCTACTGAGCATCAACATGAGCTTCATGGAGGAAAATATGAGGAGTCGTTGTCTAGAAGTTCTGTAAAGCTGCAGAAAGTCAGACTTCAGAGGCGTGTGATCAATAAGCTTTATTGGAATGTAAATGTGGGGCTCAGTCGGGACGTTTCACTGCAGCTCTCTTGAGTCTCTGCCACGGACACAGTCTTCATACTAGACTACAGACACAGTCTGCTGTGTCTCACTTTCTGGATGGAGAGATTTATCTGGAGAGGGTTTTTTTTATTGATGACGAGCCGGAATGAAAACAAAGGGAGATGAAATAGGAGAACTAGGCTGATTTGAAAATGTAAGGAGGAGAAAGTTCAGATAATTGGGGGAAATTTGTGAGAAGTAGAAGTAAAAAGTCTGAAAAATAATAAAATAATTACTCCAGTAAAGTTTAGAGAACCAACATTTCTCCTTCATTACTTGACACCTCTGATTACATGTAATCTAGGAGAGTACAGGCGAGTGGGTTGGGTAATCGCAATGGAAAAACACACGTCCAACCCAAGAACCGTCTTAGAACCTTCGGCTCTAGAGTAGATCCCTAAGCTCTAGCCTACATGACTGCCGGGCGGTCCGGTCATGCACACAGTACCCTCACGTGCAGTATTTTGAGATATGTAAATGATGTGGTGTACATGTAGGTACATTAGAAAATAGAAGAATTATAGGGTTCCCATGGAAACTGCTGTTAGTAATACAGGCACTTGAGTCGCTTTGGGATGAATCCCGCTGGCTGGAGTGTGACTGCAGGTTTACTGCTGTCTGCCATGTGCTTGCTTCGTTTTGGAAGTGTGTGTGTGTGTGTGTGTGTGTGTGTGTGTGTGTGTGTGTGTGTGTGTGTGAGTGAGAGAAAGGAAAAATGACAGCCTGAACGTGTTGGATAAGAAATGGAAGTATGGGCGTAACGGGACAGGACGATTGTAGCGTGGTCAACACGAGGAACTGAACTCAGGGTGAAAGGTCCGAACGTATGCAAGCGAATCTGTTCTGCTTCGTCTGTTATGAGGTATTTGCATTGCTCGTTGGGGAAGTGCCAAAGTGGACATCGCAGTATGAGTTTCTGGCCATTTGTAAGAGGTGGGTCCATGTTTGATTGTTTGGGATAAAGAGAAGTTTAATATATAAATGCTGTCCAATCAAAGAATCCGAGTCAGTCCAGGTACTTATCCTAATTCTCACCTCCTGATTATTATTATTATTATTATTATTATTTAACACATCAGCTGTAATCTCCCGTTTTCTGGCTTTGCTGTTCAACTACTTTGCTCCACAGACTGACTGTGGGGATGGGATGGCTATTTATTTACTGTATGTACTGTATCAGATCAATGTCTGTGTGTGTGTGTGTGTATACACACACATAATATCTGGACAAAAGTATTGGGACATCTACACATTATCCTGACAGGAACCTTTCTGACATCCCCTTCTAAACCCATAGGCATTATTAATAAGGAGCAGCAGGTCTGGAGCTCTGCAGTTATTGAGCTCAGCGCTCGGCCCTGACCCAACTCTGTAACTTTACTATGGTGGCTGAGCTGCTCTCTGTGAGCTGTTCCTCCTAAACTCTTCCACTGTTCAATAATAATAACACCACTCACAGCTGATGGAGGAAGATCTAGGAGGGAAGGTCTAAATTTCACCAGCTGACTTGTTGTTATTGTTGTTGGTGCAGCGGTGTCTCCTATTACATACAGAACCACGCTGGAGTTCAGTGAGCTCTTCAGAACCTCCCGTTCTTTCACTTCTAATGTGTGGAAGAAAGGACTGACAGACTGCAGGACTAGAGGCTTGATTTTGAGTAAGATTGGATTAAGAGGGGTGTCCCAATACTTTTGTCCATTTAGTGTAATATATAAACTTGACGGATTTGGACAGTGTTACACTTGATTCTCCCCTGTGAATGTGAAATGTACATTTTGTAAAGTTAATGAGGTCAGCAGGTATTTTTAATGTGAAAATGTATTTTATGTGCAATGGGAACATGTTTACCTCCTTGTGATGCTGTTGTTGTTTTTTTTTCCTTCCAAAATTAAAAAAACAAGTAATGAAGACCTGGTTTGTCTGGTTTATTTATCTAGTAGTGGATCCTTCCTCAACCCAGTCCATATTACCTGAAGAACTGAAGGATGCCTGATCTGGCTCTAGCGCATTAATGCACTGGCACAGTGCTGACCGGTATCTGAAACCTACTCCAGAACAGACGACGTCTGTAATAATTATGATTTGCTCAGTACGGTCTCCTCCACTTCATCACATGCCTGCTCTTCTTTTGAGAGCTTGCCCACTGCCCATGGAGGGAACAGTTTGAGTGTGCTAGTGGAAATTGCGCTGCATGCCATCAAAGAGGCGGGACACTTCTGAGTGTTGCTACGGAGACGCATGATTCAACGGAGATCAGGGAGCCATCTGGTCAGGATATAAACCATTTGCTTCAGCCCAGTGTGTATGGGTGTGTGTATGGGAATGGGTATGGGTATGGGTCTATGTATGGGAATGGAAATTAGTCTGGGTCTGTGTATTGGTATGGGAATTGAAATGGGAATGGGTCTGGGTCTGTGTATGGGAATGGGAATATGAATGGGTATGGGAATGGGAATAAAAATGGGAATGAGAATAAGAATGGGTCTGTGTATGGGAATAAGAATGGGTCTGGGTCGGTGTATTGGAATTAGAATGAGTCTAGGTCTGTGTATGGGAATGGGAATAAGAATAGGTCTGGGTCTGTATGGGAATGGAATGGGTCTGGTTCTGTGTATGGGAATAGGAATGGGTCTATGTATGGGAATAAGAATGGGGCTGGGTCTGTGTATTGGAATTAGAATGAGTCTAGGTCTGTGTATGGGAATGGGAATAAGAATAGGTCTGGGTCTGTATGGGAATGGAATGGGTCTGGTTCTGTGTATGGGAATAGGAATGGGTCTGTGTATGGGAATGGGAATAGGAATGGGTCTGTGTATGGGAATAAGAATGGGTCTGTGTATGGGAATGGGAATAGGAATAGGAATGGGTCTGTGTATGGGAATAAGAATGGGTCTGGGTCTGTGTATGGGAATAGGAATGGGTCTGGTTCTGTGTATGTGAATAAGAATTGGTCTGGTTCTGTGTATAGGAATGGGAATAAAAATGGGAATGGGAATATGAATGGGTCTGGGTCTGTTTATAGGAATGGGAATAAAAATGGGAATGTGAATAAGAATGGGTCTGGTTCTGTGTATTGGTTCGGGAATGGGTCTGGGTCTGGGTTGGACTTGGCCAAAAGCACTATCATCCTAAACTCAGATCTAGTCCTTCTTCATTCTTATTGGTGCAGTCACTCTTAATGAACCATTCTACTGCTGTCAGTCATCCAGAACAGAAACTAGGAGATGTGGCACCGCTGACGTTCAGCAGATCTTCACAGTGGGCTATTCATCTCATACATGCTGGGTTGCCTCTGGAGGCGGTTCGACATTTTGCCAGTTCTGCTGCTGCTGCTGCCCACTCAGATGATGCAGAGCCATTCGGAAAAGCGTAGGCTACTACAATTTACTCAACACTCCCATCATTCAACTGCTCGTTTTTCCTGCTTTTTAACCCATTAGGGTCAGGCTTCCTTACTTGATGTTCTCTACTTGAAAAATGTCCATATTGCCACATAAACAGTGTGTCCTTTTTACTATTTCTGACTCTGACTTAATTCCTGTTCCTATTTTAGGTTTGATAAAAATTTTTAAAAAGTATTTGGACACCTCGTTCATTCAGTTTCTTCTAAAATCCAGCCTATTAAACAGAGCTGATCCTACTTTTGTTGGAGTAACTGTCTCTACTGTCCAGAGAAGACAGTTCTTCTACTGCTCCACAGCTCAATGCTGGAGGGCTTTATATACACCCCTCTAGCCCACGCCTGGCATCATGAGGCAGTATGGTGCCAATAGGTTCATCAATATCAATCTGCTCTAGAGAGTCCTATTCTATTGGCAGTACTTCTGTACAGGGACTAGACAAGCTGTGTGTGAGAGAGACTGTGCATCAGCACATCTGTTTCAGCAATGGTTGCTACATAAAATAACTGAATTGATTTATTTGAAGGGGTGTCCACAAACTTTTGGACATTTACGAGCTATACTAGGAAACCTGAACTGCCTCCAAGAATCTCCAGTCTCAGTGACTGACCTTTTCACCTTTCTTAGTTCATCATTTTGGTCCGAATTCAAAGGTCCGAGTTCTAGGTTTTCTGAAGCAGTGGTCTAGAACCTTACTCCTGGAGAGCTACCTTCTCCCAGGCTTTGGATCCAACCCCAGTCCACCAGTCCACCGTCTTCAGAAGCGCTTGCTTGATTGGCTGAACTGGGCGTGTTAGATTTGGGTAGAGACCTCTGGAGGACCTCTGGAGGACGGCTGGATACCACGGTGGTTCTGGAAGCTTCCTTCAGAACCTGATGACTTTGCTGGCTCTAAAGCAACGTCTCCCAACCCTGGTCCTGAAGCTACCAGGTTCCTCCAGGCACCAGTG
>NC_132879.1:56484593-56502093 GCF_030463535.1 Salminus brasiliensis | reverse complement strand
GCACGTTAAGCAGCTGATAGAGGGGACACTGGTTAGGCGTAAACTCTGCAGTACGCGTGGCACTAATACTAGCTTTAAAAACGAACGGTGTGATTGTGCAACGAAACAGTCGGTAAATGTTCAATATCCTTAAAACCCAGAGGTTCGCAGTCCATCCAAAATTATGTACAAGGCAAAAACGATGATAAAAGTAAAACACTACTGATAAATGCATAAACGCACCTCTCTCTTCTTTCACTCTGCAATATATATATGTACTCTTTAAAAAAATCTACTGCGAGGGAAATCCGAGGAGCAACACTGCTGAACGTTTTCCGGAAGTGTTTCGACCTTCCCACGACTCCGACTCACAGCCGTATGCCTTCTTTCCCACCGTTATCAGAGCTCTGGACATGTTTTACTAAAGGTAGTGGAGGGAAGCTTAAAACAAATCATCAACCTGCAATGCTGGCCATTAAAACAAGGCCCCGATTGGATGTCCCAGCCCGGCGCGCGGCCCCGCTGTACCAGGCCCTGGCCGTCTCTGCAGGCACTGCTGAAGCGAAGGAGGAAGGCTCTGGACTGGACTGCCCGGACTGCTCTGCTTGCTCTCGATATGGCTTCGGATGACCCCCACCACCCGCCGTCCCACGTCTGTCCCAACTCAGTTGGTGTTCATGGTGATGTCGTGGTTAGGCTCTAGCTCTTCGTCCTGCTCGTTGTCGTTGAGGTCCTCTTCTTCCTCTTCCTCGTCCTCTTCCTCGCTCTGGGCGTTGGCCCCTTGTGCCGAGGCGCTCTCCTGCTCCTCTGCGTCCTCGCGGTCCAAGGCGAAGTAGCCAGTACCCTTCACTGTGTCCTGCCGCTGGTAGAACAGGACGTACGCTGCTTTGGACTACACACACACACACACACACACACACACACACACACACACACACACACACACACACACACACACACACACTTTCAGGATATTTCTGTATTTGTATTTCAGCTGGTTCTCTACTCAGGCAAACCCTGGACCAAGATAACGGTCACAGCAGCACTGTTCCCCAAAAAAGGTTGAAGTGACACTGCTGGTAACTCCTAGCCATCATCTCCTGCATTAGCTTCGGCTTGCTTATCTCCATATGTCCGAATCGGTTACTTCTGCTGCTTTTAGAGTGTAGGTTTGATCCCATAAACCAGCAATTGTTTTGCCTCTGAATTGGCAAGAAACATAGCAACCCCCAAGCCATGCGATCTTCAGATGCTCTACAATAAGCTCTACCAGCTTTAGAGATTCAGGTTCTTCTGGAGTTCCTCATTATTTCACTTAATCAGGGATGAGTTTCCCAAAAACAGGTGAAAAAAAGAACAAGCCAATTCTGCAACTTACAAGGTTCCTCTTACTACAGAGGCGGGTCAGAGTAGCAGTGTTAGGAGTCTTGCTCAAGGACTCTTATTGGTGTAGTGCAGCATAGTCACCCAGACTAGGAATTAGAGCTGGGCGATATGGGAAAAAATGTATATCACAATATTTAAAGACATTTATACAATATACAATATTTATCACAATATTTTGTCATGGAGACATAATGCACCAACAGCGTAAAAAACAAACAAACTGCAATCTAAATACTCTCCAATACGGAGTACCCTGATTTTTACTCAAAATATGCGTTCAATTAAATAGACTGATTACACTCTTTAATGAAACATCACTGCAAACACTGACGATATTCACGACACACTAACAGAATTTATCACGATACTACAAAATATTGTCATATTGCGTAGTTATATACTAATATATGTAAATACATGTTTTGTTACATAATTTAAAGACACTGCACACCAACTATAGGGTCACACTTCTTTTCAGTAAAAATGACCATAACAAAATACAAAATAAATAAAAGGATCATAAATGAATAATAAAAAATGGCATTTATATTCACTTTAGTTGTTTTATGTGGTCGTTTGTGTGCTGTGAGAGTGTGAATATGTGTGTATAAGTATTTGAACAGCTAAGAACATCCTTCAGAGTCATACTCAAATACACTGCCACTCCAGACTTACCACATTAGAAACTATACTTTATTTTATATATATAGGTAAGTAAGTAATAAAGTAAAATTAGTTGTTTTGTTACTGCACCCTGCCTCTTGAGTCATACTTCTTGTCAGTTTAAAAAAGGCTATTAACATAATAAAATACATGTAAAACAAACAAACAAAACTAATAATAATAATAATAATAATAAATAAAACAATAAATAAATCAACTTAATTCCATTTCATACATTTATATTCACTGTTTTATGTGTTTGTGTGTGTATAAGTATTTGAACGGCTAAGAACATCCTTCAATCAGATTCAGATACTCAGTTTTTGAGGGTAATGAGTCATTTTTGAGTGTTTAAGTGTTATTACTATCAAAAAACATCTGAATGACTTACAATTAAAGTAAGATCATTATTACTGAGTCTGAATCTGATTGAAGGATGTTCTTAGCCGTTCAAATACTCAAACATAAACTCATATACCACACACACGACCACCTAAAACAACTGTAATCAATTTAAATACCACTTTATTTATTTATTTATTTATTTATTATTAGCTATATATTTTGTTTAATATTTATTTATTTATATTAATAGCCTTTTTTATGAAAAGAAGCTGTGTGCAGCTTATGCAACAAAACAGAACTTATTTGACTTTGTGTATATTATATATATTGCACGCTTCACAGTTCTGTAGTTTCTGGTGTGCTTAATCTGGAGTTCCAGTTTGTGAGTCTCTCTCTGTTCCAGTCAGTGGAGCATCACTGAATCAATGGTTCTGAATCTGCTGTTTTAAGGCTGTTGCTTTAAAATCTGTGAAACGTTTGAATGGAAAATCTTACCACAATCTGATCCTCGCTGACTGGAGATACGATGCTGTCGTCAAAGTTGTACCACTTGCCATCGTCCTTGTTCTTGGCATAGGCAGTATCTGAGAATTACAGATGTGTGTGATTCACTTGAGGCTGCACAGTTAATTACTTGTTAATTGTTAAGGCTCATTCATGCCCAACGTTAAATACACATACAGATGCGGATACACTCATTCCGTCTGCCTAGTAAGAAATATATATATATATATATATATATATATGAAAGTCATCACAACCTCCGCCGTTTGTCGCCTACAAAAACTTCTGACTCTGAACTGCCCTCTAGTGGACGTATAATTGTTTATCTTCCATGCTAACATAAAGGACGTATAGAAATAGAGCTGGGCAATATGGCGATATTTTATCATATTGTGATACATTTTGATATCGTGATAACAATAGTCTTTTCTGAGCGTATGGAGGAGACTGTTAGTGTAATAAACCCTGATCAGCTGCAGGTTTCTAACATTACTAACTGTGTAATTAGACTGAAGCGTTAATTAGATGAAGAGCAGCAGATGTTATAGAGTATAAATCACTGTATTCAGTACAGGAGAGGATCTGAATAGTAGTTTATAAGAATCTGCAGCTACTGATGTTTTTAGGTCGTAATTACATGAACTGTGATAAATATCTTGTATCACGAAAAAAGTATTTTTACCTACATAGAAGTATTGTTAGAAGAGGATGTGAGCCTTATTAGCTTAATGTTTATTAATGATAAACGAGCCTTATTATAATGTAAATCCCTGCAATACTGAAATTACACAACCCTATAAGATGCAAATGAGCTCTCTAAACAAACAAACAAACAAACAAAAATAATAGTAAAAAAGGTCACTTTGGAGTGCTGTGAGCAGTCAGATCAGCCTGCAGTGGAAATGTACTTAAGGCTCATGTTCATATGGTCCAGCTACTGATGATGTTGTCCATAGAGATACTGTGCAGACTCAGCCTCAGTATGTGTAGATGAGTTAACATTACATTAAAGTGGATGCTGGCGATCATGTGTCTCTGTTTGTGTGTGTGTGTGTGTGTGTGTGTGTGTGTGTGTGTGTGTATATATACACTCACAGTGTCCTCCTCCCATTCCTCCATAGTGGTTGGAAACAGCAATGAGATCATAGCGACACGGCCCAGCGTTGGGGTTAATGAGGAACTCCGACATGTCCAGATCACTGCAGGTCAAAACTCTCAATTAATATTACTGCACATAAGCTCTTCACTTCACACTACACCCTCCCAGATCGTCCCTCTTATTAAATAATGTATATACAATATACACTATAAAGACAAAAGTATTGGGACACCTGCTCATTCATTGTTTCTTCTGAAATCAAAGCTATTAAAAAGAGTCGATCCTGCTTTTGTTGGAGAAACTGTCTCTACTGTCCAGAAGAAGAAGAAGGCTTTCTGCTAGATTTTGGAGGAGCATTGCTGTGAGGATTTGATTGCACTTAGCGACAAGAGCGTTAGTGAGTTCAGGATGAGGCTGGATGATCACCTCCCCTCTGAATCCCAACCAACTCCCCAACTCATCCCAAAATCCCCAAATCATTCCAGAGATCACAGTTCTCCCACTGCTCCACAGCTCAATGCTGGGAGGCTTTATAACCCCTCTATCCCACGCCTGGCATTAGGCAGCATGGTGCCAATACATGAGTTAAGGTTTACCTGATCTAGACAGTCCTATTCTATTGGCAGTACTTCTCTACAGGGACTAGACAAGCTTTGTGCACATTTGCACATCTGTGTCAACAATAGGAGCAACTTAAAATAGTTGAATACACTCGTTAAAAGGGGTGTCCACAAACATTTGGACTTATGAAATACTCTGTCAAATTATAATGAAGGTTAGTTGAGGATTACTGGAGGGGGAAGTCCACCAACGAGTCCAGTTTGTCCCTCATGTAGCGGCTGTAGGAGAAACGCTTAAGATGGACCACCAATACCGGGGGTAGGGACCACAGGTCAAGCTTCTTAGTCGCCTGCTGGTGCTGCTTGCAGCTCGGGCAGTACCTGGAATCATACATAGTCACACAGTTTCCATTAAAGAGCTTCCATCACCTGATATAATAAATAAAAAAAACACCACACATCAAAATAGATGTAACTTGTGCTTTGAGCCGCCACTAAAGGACAAGCTTTACACATGCATTTCTGGACAATTATTTATAGTGTTTATTTCACAGTGTTTATTTATAGAGCGTTTATAGTTTCTATAGCGTTTTATATAGTGTTTAATAGTTTATTTATAGTGTTTATTTATAGAGCGTTTATAGTTTCTATAGCGTTATATAGTGTTTAATAGAGTTTATTTATAGTGTTTATTTGACAGTGCATTTATTTATAGTGTTTATTTTATAGTGTTTAATACAGTTTATTTTACAGTGCAATTATTTAGTGTTTATTTTAGTGTTTATTTCACAGTGCATTTATTTATAGTGTTTATTTCACAGTGCATTTATTTATAGTGTTTATTTTACAGAACATTTATTTATAGTGTTTAATACAGTGTTTATTTTAGTGTTTAATACAGTGTTTATTTTAGTGTTTAATACAGTGTTTATTTCACAGTGCATTTATCTATAGTGTTTATTTTATAGTGTTTAATACAGTGTTTATTTTACAGAACATTTATTCATAGTGTTTATTTTACAGAACATTTATTTATAGTGTTTAATACAGTGTTTATTTTAGTGTTTAATACAGTGTTTATTTCACAGTGCATTTATTTATAGTGTTTATTTTAGTGTTTAATACAGTGTTTATTTTACAGAACATTTATTCATAGTGTTTATTTTATAGTGTTTAATACAGTGTTTATTTTACAGAACATTTATTCATAGTGTTTATTTTATAGTGTTTAATACAGTGTTTATTTTACAGAACATTTATTTATAGTGTTTAATAGTGTTTATTTTAGTGTTTAATACAGTGTTTATTTCACAGTGCATTTATTTAGTGTTTATTTTACAGTGTTTATAAATAAATGCACTGTGAAATAAACACTATAAATAAACACTGTAAAAAACACTATAAATAAACACTATAAATAAATGCACTGTGAAATAAACACTATAAATAAACACTGTAAAAAACACTATAAATAAACACTATAAATAGTGTTTGTTTCACAGTGCATTTATTTTACAGTGCATTTATTTATAGAGCCTTTACATAGTTTCTATAGCTTTTTATATATAGTGTTTAATAGAGTGTTTATTTATAGGGTTTACTTTACAGAGCATTTATTTATAGTGTTTATTTTATAGTGTTTAATAGAGTGTTTATTTTACAGAATGTTTATTCCTACACGAACGGTTGCAACTGTAATTTCCCTCCTAGGATCAATAAAGTATTTCTGATTCTGATAATGTGCTTTTATAAAAGAGGGCATCGGTCTCACCATGGGTCCTCTGCCCCCAGCTTCTCTTTGGTAGTGAACAGTTCGATGCAGTCCTTCAGTTTAAAGAAGGCCTTCTTCTGAGGTTTGTATTCCATGCTCTCATGCTTTTCAAAGTCCTGGAGTAGAGAAGGAAGAACACCATCACATTACTAACATGAACACATCCCGGGTGGAAGTACCAGAACCCGAAACCTGAACTCCGGCACGCTTACTTCAGCCACACTTTCGTCAAAGTACTTCTTCTTAATCTCTGGTTCCCAGTCCAAAGAGAGATAGGATCTGTCTGTGGGGAGAGATTAACAGAAATGTGACCACATCCACTACATGGACAAAAGTATTGGGACACATATTGCTCATATTCATGCATTGTTTTCTTCTAAAATCAAGGATATTAAAAAGAGAAACTGTCTCTACTGTCCAGGGAAGAAGGCTTTCTACTAGATTTTGGAGGAGCATTTGTGTGAGGATTTGATTGCATTCAGCAACAAGAGCATTCATGAGGTCCACTGCTCCACAGCTCAATGCTGGGGGGCTTTACACCCCTCTAGCCCACGTCTGGCATTAGGCAGCATGGTGCCAATAGGGTCATGATGTTTATCCTTTTCTATTGGCAGCACACTGTCACCTCTGACTCTGGAATAAAGACCTTACGGATCCTAAAACTAAGCTTGGTAAGAGAGTCGTACCGCTGAGTCGAAGGTGTCCCTCATCAAATCGGATCTGCCGCGGCTCCTCTTTAATGAAACTCAAGTCAGTCTTGCCCATGTTGTTGAACTGGAATGTGAAAAGTCGCTTTTTGTGGCCTGTGACCTGCTGCTGGCCTTTGGTCGAGTTCTCTGGGCCGACCCCGTTCTCCAGGTCATTGTCCCCGCCCACTGAATCCTCTGACTGGCTGTTGTCGTTTTCAGAAGGAAGTTCCTGGTCCTGACTGGACTCGTCATCCTGCTCATCAGTCTCCATTTCACCTGAAACGGAAGAGAATACTCTGTAAACTGGGGCTGTGTATTGGCAGGAATCTGGAGATACAAGGGTTACGATTCGATATACGGCGATATATTGCGATTCAGAAATCGGGGTCATTTTTAAATATTTATTATCATAATAAAAAGCATCCAAGTAAACGTCCAATCAAAACAGTGGGATCTGAACAGAGTACAACACTGCCATCTAGTGTTTGGGGGTTAAACACATCACAGCAATTCTTACATGTATAACTACTAATTAAAAAATCAATACTGATCTTTTGAAAACCGATTCAGTATTGTATTAATAATATCATGATACTTTGGTATATTAATATTTTCGTACACTCCTACTGTAAACCAAGGGCAGCTTTTAAACCCAGTTGGTAAAACAGTTCTACAAGGCTTCCGGATGGACTAAGGTGCTGATGATCCTAGGATCACTGAGGGGTTGGGTTGATGACGCCTAGCGTGATGTTGGTCAGCCCAGGCTACTGTTAGCTGTTGCTGAACGCCAGATCAGCAGCTGAGGCTATGTTCAAGGCTTAGTCCAGATAATTAGTAGAGACATGTATAATAACACAGTCTGCGGTCTACGCAGTCAGCAACGTCCACATGTACAGTCAGGATCTTATAATTGTAGACTGGAGTGAGTGTCTGAGTAACTGGTGTGAGACGAGAAGAAGAATTCCAGAAGCCTGGCTGGCAGTGTTGCGTTAAAAAAATTAATAAATAAATTAATACGTAAAAATAAAAGGGAATGGGAAGCTTCTCAGCCTGGAATCTTACAGTAAGAATGTGTCTGTAGGATTATCAGTGATGTTTTACACTCAGTACATCTCAGGGCTTCGCCTCCTTTGAGAAGAAATGAGTGCATCAGCCTCAGAGTGGCCCATACGGCAACTTCCTACCTGGGTGGGTAGCAGATCTCATGATGGAATAAGTTCCTGGCCAATCTCTGCTTCTAGGGCTTCTTAGTGGCCATGTCCACCAGCCACCCAGCTGAACATTATATTATAATCAAGCTTTTCCAGCTGAATCCATGCTTGGTTAGTAGCATCCAAGTCCAAACTACGAAGTTAGACACCAAAGCACATTTCACAATATTAAAATTTCACTGATTAGATCTTAAAAATATGTCTTGAAGCTGAACTTGCTCGGACAGTCTGACCTGGCCATGCTGGTTGGAATTAGAACTGATCAGATCTTAAAAATACCACAGAATTACTGTAACTGCACTGTGAAATCCAGCCTCCATTCTGGGGCCTACTACTACTACTACTACTACTACTACTACTACAGCGGCGGCATAACACTACTGACAGCTTCAGTGCTAGCAAGCCAGAATCTCTCGGTTCCTTCGAATTACAGCATGTGGCACGAGGTGCATGGACAAAATGCGAGACGCGAGGCCTCTGTGTTCACAGAAAGTAGCTGTGTGAATCAGCAGAGATGTTAAAAACGGTTCAGGGTGACGGACAGCAGAAGAGTTTACTTTGCTGTGATGTCAATTTGTTAGTGGGGAATTACAGATGATCAGCACACTGATCTAATCATGTCTTTTGTGAAGCCTCACCTTCTTTAATGAACTCCATAAACAGAATTAAGGAGGGGTGGCTCTTATTTAAAAATACAGAGCATCTCTGCAAAATTAATACATTTATTTATTATCATTTTTCTTTTTTTGGACAGCTAGGGTTTCCTCCTTGCACACTTCCCACTAAAATGAAGTCTGTTTGGCCCATTTATGATGGGAGGAGCTACCTGTAAGTCCCATGATGACATTTTAGGACTGTTGGCGGCTTCTTTACTCATCTTGTGGTTCTGCTCTGCTCTGCTCTGCCTAGGCCAGTCTGACCTGACCATGTCGGATTTAGTGGACAGTGGCATGGCTGATTTTTAACTGTTCTGAGATCTTTTTTCTTTTTTTTAAAAAAACCCTTTAAACCCAGACTTCTCTGCATCTCCACCCTTCTTTCTGAAGGCCTCAGAGAGCTCTGGATCTGGCCATGATGGAGATCTTCCTTCACCCCTCACTTCAACCTCAATCAACGTCTGAGGTTTAAATAAGACTCCAGACTCCTCCAGAATAATCCTCTCTAACCATGTTCTGATCATCTGAAAGAGTAATAAATATAAGGGGTTTGAACTTTTTCCTCCGTCTATATGTTTAAATATGTTAAAAAAAGACTAAAGGTTTTCATGGGGCGTCCTAATTTCTAAACAAATGACTGTAAGAGAAAAGTCAGGTGGGCAGGTTCACTTGGTTGAGGTGGCCACACCTCAACACACGGGAAAACAGCTGACCGTGCTTTCCATGGACACGAGGCCGCAAGGTTAAAAGATGCAGTCAGACAGCATGCTTACTGGGCGAGCCCTCCTCCAGTATACCGTTGGTGGCGTTGCCGTTGATGGCGTGCTGCTTGGATGAATGTGTCTCGTCAGACTCGTCCTCCTCGTCCAGAGCTGAGCGCACAAAACGACTGCAAACATAGCACAGAACAAACACCCTGTCAATCTTCACCACAACCCCCCCTAAAATCCCCCCCCCAACATACAGTCATAACTGAGGTCTAAACAACTGTTTTATTTAAGCCAAACTATAAAAAAACAAGCGTTTCTGATATTCTGGCCTTTTAGCATCTTAATATTTTAACTCAGATTCATGGTGGATCGGACAGGGACAGTGTGTCGACGTTGTTGGACAGCTGAACTGGGTGTGTGCTCGGAAACACATTGTTTGAATCTGAAATTAAACGCTACCAATTATATCAATACAGGCTGTAAAGATTACCTCAGGGGGGCGCTATACAACACTAGGTGGAACAGACTTAACTTGCCTATGGAAACTTGACTGTCTGTTCAGTATAAATGAAAAGCTTTTTATGCCTTTGGTGGGTTTTGTAGTGTCTCTGATGTACCGAACCCGTACCAATCCGTGATGTAGGACACTTGTGTACCGTTACACCCCTAGAAGCACCATATAAGAACCATATTTGGGCTGAAATGTATGGACCTGCTAAGTCTGAATTCCTCTGGAGTATTGAGGGAGTGAAAGGCTATGCAGTGACACATTTATCAGGAACAGTCTCTACAACTCTACTTCTGCTCTAATAAACCCGCTAGAGACGGCCAAAACAAAGCTGCAAATGGGTTGATTATAAAAACTCAAATATTGACTTAAAAAAAAGAACAATAATAATGTTTTTGCACCGTACCGTACATTCATGAACAGTACAGACAATACAGGGTCTATCAGTATTAATATCTCAATATCAAACTCTTATTTTAAAGCAGCTGTATGCAAGAACAGGTATTTTCGCTCCTGGGCTCCCCCTAGCAGCTGCTTTCGTACACGGAAGCAGAGCGAATGGAAGTCCCTGTACAAATCTGATTAGAATCACCTTTCGAACCACCTCCAAATCTGGATATAATCTAGATTGTAGAAATAGGATTTGGGCAGGTCTGACTAACTCACTTTAACTCCACTGCAGTAAATACAAAATCACAAATTGTGCACCCCTTCATGGACAGATGTACACATGCATTTCTGGGCAAGCTGAGAGCTCCAGAAGCTTGATCTGAAGGTAGAGAAGCATGTGGACTGAGGCGGTAGAGTAATACTACAGGATTTTACACTAATATGGTTACGCAGCGGCACACAGTTACGGACAGAGGTCTCTCTCCTGCAGCTCCACCACCACAGCTCCGCAGTAGCAGCATTCCCACCTGGAATGGGAATGACGGAGAGGCCATTCTTCCAATTACAAAATAATATACCATCAAACCTGATCCTTTAAGACCATGGTCTGTATTGTGAAGGTACAACTGCTACACAATGCTGCTTTAAGCATGACCCTTTCAGGCTAACCATTCCAGTGAAGTCAATCTAGAATGTGGAAAGAGGGGCGGAAAAGACGAGGGCAGAAGGGAGAGGCCTACCACAGACGGAGGAGCAGCAGGTTGTAGAATTTCTCCTCACTGAGAGTTCGAGGGACAGTTATTAGGAAGGGCTGACCAAACAGTGGGGTGCTAGTGTGGTTATAACCGGATTGCTTGTATTTCTCTCGAAGGTGCACAGGGATCACCACGTGGTCCGTGTCCTCTAGCCGATTTACCGCCACCTCAAACCTGCACGACAGGGATGCGATAAGGATGCGTAATCAGAAACAAATACAGGCTCTTTACCCGCAAATGACACAACTGCTCAATGCGTCACCCTCAAGACCATGCAAGCAGCTCACTCTTTCGTATAATACTCACACATATATATCATCCCTTTCCATTATACTGCTCAGGTTCTCATTGGTGGCGAAGATCCTATGGAACCGGTGGTTGTAGATATCTGTGACGATCATCTAGACAGAACAGCACACGGGAAACAGCAAAGTGAGGAGCAGTCATAATAAACATCAGCCGGCGAAGTTTTCCTGCTGACAAAGTGTTTGAGAAAGCCTTTGATTATTTACCTTTTCAGCAGATACTCCAGACAGGACAGATAACGAAGCACAGAGGTCAGAGATGTAGCCCACTTTGGGCACGGTCAGCTTATACTGCAATGCAAACACACAAACAGTACAAATTACACTGGACTGCTGCATTGGAGTCCCTCATTTAGCTGAGGCATGAGGCTTACTGAGAGCAAAACCCTTACATCACATGTCCAAAAGTTTGTAGACAGGAACTACGTTTTCAGTCTGAATTGTAAATTCCGTAGGAGTGTAATGGTTTACATTCAGATTTACAGCATTTAGCTGATGCTCTTATCCAGAGCAACTTATAAGGTTACTCGTATTACAGCGTTGGGCCAATGTAGTGTTAGGAGTCTTGCCCAAGGACTCATATTGGTGTAGCGCAGCACAGACAGCCAGACCGGGAATCGAACCCCAGACTCCCACGTAGTGTGGTAGCTCACTGGCAGGTAGTGGTGTTATCTGTTGCGCCACAACTCTCTCAACAATCTCGTCCGTATCATTGCATGTTCTCCGAAAGCTTGTAAATACCAAATGGTTGGCGCAGTACCACTGGAAATTGTGGGGGCAGTGTAGCCAACAGTACAAGCAAAACACACAACACTCTTCACTGATTTCCTGTAGCTGCTGCCCGCATCAGATTTTCAATCCCCTGACGCTGGCCTACAAAGCCAGGACTGGACCAGCCAGCCTCTCCGTACTTGAAGGCGATGGTCAAAAGCCGATCTGCACCAAGAGCCCTTCTAGCTTCAAGTACGGCTCGGCTCAACCCACCATCCCTCTAAATCTGCGGAAGACGAGCGTCCAGGCTTTTTTCTGTCCTGCACCGAAGTGGTGGAGCGAACTTCCCCTGGGTGTCCGAACAGCAGAGTCCAACGCTCGCTGTCCTCAAACCCAGACTGAGTACTTGGGTGAAGAGTGTAGAGTATCCATACTGTGTCTCCATACTGACCTTTGTATTTAGTAGAGTCTAGGATTAGAGGGATCTTTGTATCCTAGTCTATATAAACTAGCTAAGGGTATTTTCTGAGTGAACAGTGAAGCCAAGCTGTAAGTCACTCCAAAGAAGAGTGTCTGCTAAACGCCTTCAATGTAAATTTAATGGCCGCAGACCACCTTCGTTTACACCGCTGCCTCATCAGATGTCATTATGACCTCCTCCACCGTCATCATACTTGTTTTTTAGAAACGTTTGACTCTGAACTGCCCTCTAGTGGATGTACCATTTACCATGTATGCCAATGTAAAGGATGCATAGAAGTATGTGGGCAGTGTCGGCAACATATTTGTTTCCGTACATAAAGGAGTATAGTTAGTAGATTAGGGACCATCACTTTAAAGAAAACTGACACTGGTCAGATGCCAGGCCTACTCGTCATTTAATGCACTTGATTCAACTCATCAGCTCATTAGTGATGCCTTTGTAAGCGGAACGCAGGTGGAAAGCGCTAATTTTATCCACAGCCCATAGTGCAGTGGCCTGGAAGGAACCCAGTTCCACACCTGTGGTTTAATTTTCTATCCATATAAAATGTGGAAAATAAGATATAAATAAAATAAACAGCAGATCTGAGCTCGTTTCAGAACTGACTGCACTACAATTCAGCTATTTTAAGGTGCACTACCTGCTGACACATGAACACAGGTCATAAAGTCTAAGCTAGAGGAGTATAAAACCCCCAGAACTGCGATGTGGAGCAGGGGATCTGCATTCTCTGAAGTAATGGAGCTTCATCCAATACCTTTGGCATGAGCTGAAGTGGCGTTTGAGGTCCAGATCTGCTCCAACATCATCAGTACCTGACCTCAGGAATGCTCTCGTGGCTGAACGCAATCAAAAAACTCACAGCAAATGCAGCGCAGTCATCCTCTACGCTGCCCATGGACTGTAGCGTACACTCAAATCAGGGTTCTGAGTAAGGCATGCACGTCACGTCTGCCTACCTGTGTGGGTTTGGCAAGGGGGTCCAGCCGCACCAGGTAGACCTCTAGTGTCCGCTCCTTCTTCATGGGCAGAGGAAGCGTCAGGTAGCAGAAAGGGTCAAAGGTCACAGACACCTTGGAGCATACCGGGCAGACCAGGGTGGACTTGAAGAGGCCGTGGAAAATGTCCACGATAATGGAGTCGTTCCTTTTGATGTGGTTCTCCCACGCCTCCTCTGCTACTACCTGAGGGAGGAACACCTTAGCTTAGCTTACACACTACTAGGGACAGTAGCATATAGTTTGTGTGTGTGTGTGTGTGTGTGTGTGTGTGTGTGTGTGTGTGTGTGTGTGCGCATAACAGCGCTCTATATGAGTGTGTGTGACAGCTTTAAGCTCCAGAGACAGGCAGGCATGACTGGCGCGGCCTAATGCCCAATGCCAGCCGTGGGCTAGAGGGGTATAAAGCCCCTCTGCATTGAGGAGCTGTGGAGCAGTGGAAGAACTGTGTTCTCTGGGATGATGGATGGTGGAGCTCCATCCAGTACTTTTGGATGGGATGAGTTGTAGAGTTCCTGACCTCATGAACACTCGTCGTTGAATGCAATGAGAATTCAAACAAAGCAGGATACTCTCTCTTACTGGTGTCCCAATACTTTTGTCCATAGAGTGTATATACAGAAATATACAGGAAAAAAATACCAGAGAAGGTGGGGTACCTTATCCGGCCGGCCATCAGCATCTTTCAGCTGGATGTAGGGCTTCTTCCTGATGCGGTTCAGGTCCTCGTGCAGGCCGTCCAAGAGAAAGGCCAGCAGCTCGTGGGAGTCCTGCTGCTGGTAGCCTGAGAACTGAGGTGCAAAGCGTCCCACTTGGGTCTAAAGCGAACACAGACAGGATTTGTGAGAAGACTGGTTTATGTACCAACAGCTTATTTAGATTTTAAAAAATAAAGATATTTAACTGAATAAAAGCGTTTCTTTACATCTTCAACCTTACTTTGAAAGGTCTTGGTGTGACGTAGCTGTATTTGCCAGACCAGAGCTGCTTGATAAGCTCAGCGTAAGCCTTGGCGATCTCCCCTTTCATCCCTAACGGGTTATCCTCATTCAGCTCATCCTGGTACTTGTCCTTCAGGAAGTACTCGGTGAGTGGGGGAATATTGCTCAAACACTACAACACAGAAACAAGCGCTAGACTGAGCAAGGGTAACAATGACCACCCAGTCATACACTGCATGTCCAAATGTTTGTGGACACCCCTTCTAATGAATGCATTCAGCTACTTTAAGTAGCACCCATTGCTGGCAAATGCAAACACACACAGCTTGTCTAGTTCCTGTAGGAAAGTACAGCCAATAGAATAGGACTCTCTGGAGCAGATCAACATCATGTTCCTAAGGCCAGGCGTGGGCTAGTAGAGGGGTATATATAAAGCCCCCCAGCATTGAGCTGTGGAGCAGTGGAAGAACTGTGCTCTCTGGAATGGAGGTTGGAGGGAGCTCCATACTTTAGTACTTTTGGATGGGATGAGTTGTAGAGTTAAGGAATGTAGGTGGGAGGGTAATTATCCAACATCATGACCTTACAAACACTTGTTGTTGATGCAATGAGGATGCCCTTACCCTTGATTACTGGTGTCCCAATACTTTTGTCCATAGAGTGTATATACAAAAAACCCATCTATACATGCCTAAACAGACTAAAGTAAGTCATACCCTCTTCAAAACCACACTAAATTGTCTACACCAAACAAATTAGCATCCTGATCCACTTCAAGGGGGCTCAGAGAGGTCATTGGGGAGTATTTAGGAACGGTGACCAGTGTTTGTAACACTAGCAAAATTAGCGTGGCATCTCCCACTACAGGGCCCATATTCTGCTGCATTGAGTGCTTGTCTAGATACAAGCTAAAGCTGATGTTGCAGCTGGTCAGTCGGACAGCAAATAAATATAATAGATATATATTATATGTACATCTTATAAATATACAGATATATATTATTAAAAGCCAAAAACGATTAATTAGGAAAGCGTTCGGTGTTTGTTTGTATCTGTACTGAATTCATGTTCCATTAGACTCAACATTCGCCTGCCTGTTCAGGAGAGCCACGGGGCCTATGCTAATTCCTCACTTTGATATGTAAATATAAGACACAGTGCGCGCACAGATGAAAAAACGAAAAATTACAATAATGAATTTCCACTGGAAACATGTCTATTAGTGAACAGGGAAAGAAAAAAATAATAATTAAAAAAAAAAATGAGCGCAGTTGTGGTCCTACCTGTGTAGCGGAGTTCATGAAGCAGGTGTTGCCCAAATTGGAGAGGCCACACAGGCCGGCTTTCTCACTGTGCCTGCTCTGGTCTGAATATTCATAGCTGTTATAGGGGGGGTAGGACGGAAGGCTATAGCTAGAGTTTTTCACACTGCAGTGGAAGACAGAGAGTGAGCGAGTGAGAGAGAGAGAGAGAGAGAGAGAGGGAGAGAGAGAGAGACATAGAGAGACAGAGAGAGAGAGAGAGAGAGAGAGAGAGAAATACAAGGACAAGAAATACAATTAGGGTAGGTGAAGCACCTGGAGAATCCAAATGAGCACAAGGAATAAACACAAGGTAAAACGGCCCATGAAGAAGCTACAGCATTACAAAATAAAGCCCTGAAGGATCCTGTCCAGAGATGGAATACGACATAAAATTCAGCCATAAATAAAACCTCAGCCTTCAGTACCGACCCAAACCGCCCTCGTGAAGAACCGAGACCAGACACGTCCTACCCGTCTCCTTCAGCCACCTGTGCTCCACACAACCAAGCAGCACATCCCTGAACACCAACCCAATCTGACTGGACGCAGAACTACGACATGCACTTCTGCAGTGAAACCTCAGGAACTAAGGCTGCTAGAAGGGTTCTTTGATCGATGTCACATAAGAACCACTTTTGGTTCCATGAAGAACCATTTCTGTAAAAAAAAAAAAAAAAAAAAAAAGTGTCACGAACCTTAAAAAAAGGGTTCAAAGGTTTTTCTCAAAGAACACTTTGCTGTAGCATCTTGTAGTTTAAAGAACCGACTAAAAAGGTTCTTCATACTCGCATATCTTTTACAACAATGGTTCTTTACAGAACCAAAAGTGGATCTTCTACAACACTGTTCAAAGAAACTGCAGAGGGTCCTTTTGTTAAATAAATAAAAAAAATTAAAAATTAAAAGGTTCTGCACACTCACACATCTTTCACAAAAATGGTTCTTCAGAGAACCAAAAGTTGTTCTTCTACACTCAAAGAACCCTCTGAACCTCTGCAGAAACTTAGCCAATGTAAAAAGTTCTTCTTGGACATATCTATAGTAGAAATGGTTCTCAATGGTTCTTAAAACAGCATGGATCAAAGAACCCTAGATATTAGTTTAAGTTAGTTTAACCCCTCATTAGTTTAAAGAACCAATTAAAAAGGTTCTTCAGACTGAAATCATCTTTTATAGACTCACTCAAAGAACTCTGCAGTATCTTTTAGGTTAGAGAACCAGTTAAAAGGTTCTAAATTCACATCTCTTTTACAAAATGGTATCTTTTCAGAACCAAAATTGGTTCTTCTACAGCATGGTTCAAAGATCCATTTGCAGCACATTTTACTTTAAAGAACCAATTTAAAAGGTTCTTGTCAGACATATCTATTGTAGAAATCTCAAGGTTCTCAATGGTTCTTAAAACAGCATTGCCCAAAGAACCCTTTGTAGTACCTTTTAGTTTAAAGAACCAGTTTACTGGTTCTAAAGACTCAAATCTCTTGTACTAAAATGGTTCTTCTACAGTGTCTCTCAAAGAATCCTCTGTAGC